>NC_142745.1:23299609-23402109 GCF_051943395.1 Hippocampus bargibanti
TCTTGTTTGGCCTTTGCCACCTTTACTTTAACCGTGCGCTGCATCTCCTTGTACTGCTGTCTACTCTCGTCCGACCTCTCAGTGTCCCACTTCTTCTTTGCTAACCTCTTTCTCTCTATACACTCCTGCACCTCCCCATTCCACCACCAAGTCTCCTTATCTACCTTTCTCCCACTCGATACACCAAGTACTTTCCGACCTGTGTCTGTGATTATGTTCGCTGTAGTTTGCCAGTCATCTGGAAGGACCTCTTGCCCAACCAGTGCTTGTCTTACCTCCTTCCTAAATGTCATGCAACATTCTTCCTTTTTCAACTTCCACCATTTTGTCCTCAATTCAGCCTTTGGTTTCTTCATCTTCCTCACTGCCAGCATCATCCTTCACACCACCAACCTATGCTGTCTGGCTACACTCTCAGCAACCACTACTTTGCAGTCACTGATTTCCTTTAGATGTAGCCGTTGACACAAAATGTAGTCTACCTGTGTACTTCTCCTCCATTATTATCAGTCACCCGATGTTCCTGTCTCTTCTGAAAGAAAGTATTCACAATAGCCATTTCCATTCTCTTAGCAAAGTCAACCACCATCTGTCCTTCGGCGTTCCTCATCTGGAGTCCAAACCTGCCCATCATCTTCTCATCATCTTTGTTTCCTGCGCCAACATGTCCATTGAAGTCTCCACCAATTACAACCCGCTCACTTCTCGGGATGTTCTCTATGACTTCATCAAAATCCAACCAAAATTTCTCCTTCTCCGCCAGCTCACATCCTACTTGTGGGGCATGCCCACAAACAACATTGAACATCACACCTTCAATTTCTAGCTTCAGACTCAGCGCCCGGATTATGGGTGCACCCTCTCCTGTTACCGACACCGCATGCGTATCAAAGACTCGGTGCTAAATGACCTGCAAACGACCTGATTCTGGGTCAGGGTGTCGTAAGTAGCAGAGCAGCTCGATCGCTGCGATCTATTGAAAGTCATCCCTCGATCCAAACTTTTGGGTGAGTATAGTTCAGTTTTTGCTTTTTTGAATCTTGCTGTGACGATTACCATTTTGTGTTTGGGAGACTTTTACTGAGCGAGTTGCTTGCTCTGTAGCCACAAAGGGACAGATGTCTTCTTGTGCCGGTCCCAAGCCCGGATAAATACAGAGGGTTGTGTCAGGAAGGGCATCCAACGTAAAAGCTTGGCCAAAACAAACATGCGGATCAAGCCTCTAAGGATGGAGGACACTGATTTGCTGTGGCGACCCCTTGAAGGGAAAAGCCGAAAGGAAAAGAAGATAATCAAGTGGTTTTATTGACCTTTGTGATGGTCGTTGATGTAGTTGTCTCTTGGTGATATCCAAGTGAAGTTGCCGTGCTTTCTCGGGGATAATACCCTCACTCACACTGTCCCCTGGTAGCTGCTTTTCCTTAATCGAAATAAACAGACATTTTTCAACCTCTTCTATTGCCTGAGACCACTGCTTAGACAACACAGAAACAACCTTAGCCACACACGCTAAGGATGGTAGCAATGGTCGACTTAGAGTACTGGTACTGGGACGCTAAGTCACACAAACGCACACCTCGTTGGTGTTTTTCGATGGTCGCCTTCTTCTGCTCGACCGTCATTTTCTTTTGTGTCCTCTTCGGCTTAACACTAGCCCGTGGTGGGTTTTTTCCGCTCCCATAATATCAAAATTCCTACACTCGATAGCAAGCCACGTCTGCACTCAAAGTGGGTGAGGAAAACTAGTCCGCCAGGTTTGGTTCGTCCGCCAAAAACTGTGTCAGTGTACATGTACATGGAAATACTGTTATTTATATCTGGGGTAAAAAAAAAAACTTACATAACAGTGTAAGTGGTTTGTTTTACGATGGAATTAGGACATTCATTTAAAACGAATAGCATGTTGATAACCATTCATCAACCAGATGTTTCTTTTACGGGTTTATTTATTTTCTAAGAACAGTACTCAATTGTACGTGGAAAAATATTTGCTTTTCAGTTACCTCCAAGAAGTGCTGAGTGTTGAATGAAAAACAAGTGGAAGCAACAGTACTTTATGATGGTCAATGGTCATAGTCGCTGATCAATTGCGGTCCGAGATAATGTAATCATAGCTATTTATCGCAAAAGTGCAACCATTTCAAAGGCTCTAATCTTGTTTTGTCCTGTTTGCTGGTCTGTGCTCAAGTAACAAGGTTGTGATCATGGCATAGTTACAAATGTTAGTTTGTATTCATTTCACTCACTTTCCATCGAGAGTTGAAATCTTGGATTCGCCGAGTGTGAACAATTTGTATTTGGAATGGCTCAATATTGATATGGCGGCGAAGCCACTGAGATTTTTTGTCTTTTATGTCTTGATGACAGAAATTGGGTTTTCAGTCGATTCTCCGTCCAAGTGTTGATGTTTGTATTAAATTTTTTGGGAAAGAATCATTATCCAAGGGGTCCTATTCCGAGATACTTAAATACGACCAGAGCTCTGTTTGTGTTGCGCTCTCCACTATGGTAAGGGAGATACGGTGTTGTGGGATCCAGAAAAAAACCACAAAGCAAGCAGTGCGATACGTCTTGACTCAACAGTGGTTTACTTCGAATGCCCAGATGTAATGCAAACGTATGCGCACAACAATTTCCTGTCCAACGATCTAAATCGGTCCGACACAAAGCACTAACCGAAGCAGGCGTTCCTTGTTTAACTAAACATTTTCAATATATATCATTTGTAAATCAATAGAACTACGCGAATGTAACCAAAATATGAAATAAGATACTTTACAACCTGTCACATTTGCACTGTTGTACTTTCATTTCTTGTGATTAATGTGTACTAATTGATAGCTCGCTGGCGAGCTAGCTGATAGATAGCTAATAGATAGATATCTAGACAGCTAATCTGAGCTGTATGTCATACATATTAGCATATCTGACAATAAAGCTGACTTTGACTTTTTGACTAATAGATAGCTAACTGATAGACAGCTAGCTCGATAGCTAGCTAGCGATATAGCTAATAGATAGCAAGTAGTTAGCCAGCCAGGTAGCCAGCTAGATAGCCAGTTAAATAGATAACTAGCTATACGTTATAGCTAGCAGGCTCATAGATAACTAGCTACTAGTTATCTATGAGCCAGCTAGCTAGGTTTATATCTGTTTGCGTTATTCCGGATTGAGTGAACGCTGGCGCGAGGGGCTGCCGCTGCTCACCCACAGAAAAACTTATGGACCTCATTGACAACCGCTGAAGGAAGGTCTCTTTTAAATATGTTAGCTGGGTAGACCATAGAAATAGATAGGTAATAGAAGTGGCGTAGAGACGAGGTTGATGGCAAACCCGGAAGTGACGTCACGAGTTATAGCGTCCATAGTAACGTGGCTTGGTTTGGCATAGAAATAGGATAGTTTTGAGCGTATTTAGGTCTATTTAACGTATGGATGCTGTAAAAAGGAACAACAGTTGGGGACCGCAATGTTTCGCTTACGGATGCTTCAACTACAAGCTGAAAAACAAAGGAATTTCGTTCTTCAAGTGAGTGAAAATGAAATTTCTATAAAAAGAAAAAAAAATAATTCATTTTGCGATGTTTTAGCGACTCATTTTCGTCCTGTTTTCGATCTTCGACCGTGTATAAGTACGTTCTAGCTGTTCTTCATTAAAGAATTATATGTGCCATGTTCTTCAAGATTGTCACTCGTGCTGTTGCTGCAGTTGGCCATCTAGCCCTTTTCGATTTGGAACACGAGATCATAACCCGAGATGGTATTGAGAACCATACCATAGACCTCATCAGAATCATCACTCGCCTACAGAATGATGACTTGATGAAGAGTTTTCTTCGACCAAAACTGAATCGCAGTGTAATTTTTGCAGGTCAATGAGGTTAGAAGTTTCAAAAAATTTCATCTCATTCAAGTCATCATATGGTTGACTAATTAATCAGCTTTCATTGTTTTACTGGCTGTGACAATTGCACACTCAATGTTGCTGTAAAAGTAGTGGAATATCTTGTTCAAATTTCTGTGGTTGTATATTAACTGAAAAATTAGTTTAACAACGCCCCCAAAAAAGGAAATTTTAAATGATGAGAGTGATGAGGACAATTTAAATTTGGCATTATTATTGAAAAATAATTATTAATATAAAAGTGTTGGACTATACACAGTGTTACCTAATCCTCTACAATTTCTGATTTAGTCCAATTCCGATCACCAATTAAGTATGATCATTCTTTATGAATGTTATTTTTTTCACGTTTGAAGATTGGTTACAATCACACTCAAAAGATAATTATACTATGTATTTGAATTTTCAATCTTAAAGAGCTGTCATTTCTCTTATTCATAACATTTTTAGACTCTGAATAAATACACATCATTAGTGGTATATTTAATTGCAATTATATGTTTTGGATTATAAAAAAATTATAATCCAAAGCATATCTGATCTTGAAAGTTGAGGTTTTTGGACTTGTCCAACTTCACATAGCGCCAAAAGACGACGTGAGAGTGAAGTAGTTGTCTTCTAAAACATATTTAGCCACAAAGTATTAGAATTTCGTCGAATACCGGAAGAAAATCGACGAAAAACGAGCAAAAATTATTCATATGGTACGGAACTGTGTCAGAGGCTACAACTCGTGACGTCGTCAGTGACGTCACTACCTGGTGACCGCGGGGCGCAATGCTATTGCCTCCTTTGGGCACTTCTAAACCTATCTATTTCTATGGGGTAGACAGACCCTACTGACTGCACTGTACCAATAATAGTCTTTACTGGAAACCTAATGTCATGGTTAGTAGGGTTCTGGACACTAATAACTATCCTAGGGATAGAACCTGCCTTTACTGAGACCAATGACTCACGAAACTCGAGGCCATCTGGCCACTGTGGGTTTTCACTTGGCTCAAAAATCAATGTAACATCTTCCTTAAAGGGCTTAGCCTGTATTTTGCATGGAATAAGAGGTGAGCTATGTCTAGCTATAGTGAATCTCTCATTTGTTGTTTTTACACGGTGCTCATGCGCTTGTCCCACACTAACTGCTTTTATGAAAGTGGCAGCTTTATTGCGCTTAAGGTGGGGAAAAGCTAGTCTAATCGATTTCAAGAGATTTTCTGTATCCTCTGTTTGTGTCTCATTAGAGAGGCTATCTAACACAAGACGCTCAATGACGTTAAACCCTATGATAGGACACTGTTGCTGGTCACCTTTTAGTACTAAAACTGGTACAAGTAGCCCTGGATCATTCATCACCAAGTTTAAATGGTATCTCAAGCCATCCTACATAAGGCATATCCGTTCCATTAGCTGCCACAATATTGAGAGTATTATCAGGGTCAATAAGCTCATTCACATTTTTCAATGACACGTCAGGTAAGTTTGTTTGTTTCCATAACTCATCTACAGCACACACCTGGGACCCCAAGTCCTAGAGTGCTTCAACCCTTTTGTTACCCAAAAAGCACCAAATAAGACATTTCTTTCCAACTAACTCCCTGACCGAAGGTAATTTGCCACACTGTTTCTTATCTGTACGCTCGACAAATGACTGCTTATGTCTCTTCTGAATGGGGCCACATGGGTGGGGCTTACATTCCATTTTCATAGCACCACTGTAACACTGGGACCTATCTGTCTCTGTGGTCACACCATGTCCCACTGGGGTAACCCTTTCTAGTTTAAAGCATGGTTCCTGGCTGAGTTCTGTGCTTTGCAGCCTGCTCTGAAATGTTCACTACTTCCACATTTAAAACAGTGCTGCTGACAATATTCTTCACCTGTCTGAATACAAGAATAACACCTGGGCTGAGGGCGACGGGGCATGTAGTACTGCTGAGGGGCGAACCGCTGTTGGAACTGTGCTGCCCCCCTCATCGGCCTGGGACCTGGTGCTGGGTGGTACTGCTGAAGAGCTGATGGGCAGTGCTGGGTGTCGTATTGCCTGGCTGGTGCATCTACCTGATATGGTGAAGGTGGAGTGAAGACGACCTGTTCAGGGTAGTGGTCAGGCATGCGTTCAGGTCCTCCGCTGGTGGGCTGAGAAGTGGCTGTTGGTTTCTGAATAGTCTCTTTGATCTGGGACACCTCTGCCCGCAGCTCCTTTAAAAGCATCATCTCTGACCTCATCTTTTTGATCTCTGAAAGGAGTTCATTCGGCACAGTTACAGTATTCTGCTTTAAGACTGTCTTCTTCCCAATCTGGGCTGGTGTGTCATCTAACTGGACAGTGTTCACCGTTGTCACCCGTGCAGCAGCATTTTTCTTTTTTTCCTGTCACTCCTTTTCATTTGCACATGCCATGTTTAATTTTTCTAACAGACTTCATCTGATGTGGTGGTTAGCAGGAGGAAAGGTTGCATGTCACTCTTTACATTGTCACTCTGTAACCCCGTCAGAACTGTGTGCAGGAATAAACTCTGGACCAATGTAGGATCATACTTCACCCCTGATTCGGCCTCTTAAGATGCAAAAAGAATCCTTTGACGAAGATTGCACGGAGTAGAAAGTTCTGCGGGGACTCTATTAGTCTGCACTTCCAATAAGAGCTGCTTGTACAATTCAGTGGCTCCTCTCTCCTGATAATGAGATCGGAGAATCCTTTGTAAAGAAGGTAAGGTGGGGTTTTCTTTCCCTTCGAGGTAGCTTCTCAACTGCAGACCTGGTGTTATGGAACGAACCACTGCATCAATGATCTCATCCCCCTGGTAGCCTTTACTGAGCCCACTTTCTATCTGTCTGACCAAATTAGGAAATGTGAGTTGATCTTTTTGTCCGAGCTCACCTATTTGTCCAGATATTTTGAAATCTTTGCACCAGGGGGCAGTGTCTGGGGGCACCATGCTTCTCTTTCGCACTGCATCTTCACCTTTTTCACTTGGTTTGGCTTTTCCTAGTTCAAAATCTTTTATACTTTCAATCAAGTCCTTTACACATAGCAAATCTGACATTCCTCCATCTTCTAGCTCTAATTCAGCTCTTTCAATATATTTTGACACAATATTAATTAGTTGGCCTCGAGTCTTTCCTGTAAGTTGCTCTCTTTTCAGTCCAGATATTTGGACTTCAGCACATAACTCTGACAATTGAAAATTCAGTCCAAATAACTTGCCTTTGATGTCCAACTGTAATTCCTCTAACTCAGGAATGGGCAAACTACGGCCCGCGGGCCACATACGGCCCGTTAGGCTTTTTAATCCGGCCCGCCGAACCTGCCCAAATTATAGTAAAAACAGTGTCTGAAACTCATGACAAAAAGTTAGCGGACAACAGGGCAGATAACTGAAAAGTTGCCTGTCCATTTCTCACAACTTGAAGCACAATGAGACAACTAATCTCATTAAAAAACATTGTCACAAAGTATAACGTTTTTTTTTTAATCAAGAATATACCTACTATAAATGCTACCTTGCTTAATTAACGGTAAATGTGCATGGCTAGATTTTGCTGCAGTAGTCGATTGTCATTGTGGTGCACAATGAAACGTTTGCATTGCTTCCAACGAGCCACTAAGCCCCTTTCATAAGTCTCACGTACACTTTACAGTCACGGTTTAATGTAAATTTACGTTTTGTCGCATCACATGTGCTGTAAGCTTCTTTTGAATCTTTCTTCTGGGCTGAGGTTCTGTGCATCTATTTTGGAAAATGACATGCAATTGCACGACTTTATAACGCTTGCGAAAGTCTGGAAGAAAGAAGCAGGCTTCTGATGGGCCGCCGTGCCGAGTATGCAAATTTGACTGCAGGTAGCCTATGTCTGTGTGCTTGGCGATGGTACACGTGTATTGTTTGCGCGTGAAGGCGAGGGCATCAGTGAGGAGTTTGTTGAGCGCGCG
This sequence comes from Hippocampus bargibanti, assembly GCF_051943395.1. Taxonomy (NCBI): domain Eukaryota; kingdom Metazoa; phylum Chordata; class Actinopteri; order Syngnathiformes; family Syngnathidae; genus Hippocampus; species Hippocampus bargibanti. Next base: position 23,307,445 of record NC_142745.1, read on the forward strand.
GTCAGGACAAACCATCTATGATTTGGCGGAATTTAACACAAGTAGGTATTATTGAGCTTGAATATTTCGTTGTGGAATAATATGTTTTGAATGTTGAAAGTGATTCCATTTTTCAAAAAATGTTGATTTCTTTAACTTTGCCCCTTCAATGAAAACTTATTAAAAACAGACGCAATCTTGATTAATCACAGTGCATATGTTATTTTAATCTATTTCCATTTCCTCCTCCAAGTATCTGCGAAATAGTATGTAAACGCCATATTCCTTGAGACAAATTTATTAACTGATCAGGGATATTTTTCACATTTGGAAGACAGTTAATAAATTGGGTTCTTACTGTGCTATGAGGTTTGTACACACTACATTTAAAGGACAACCGGCACCATTTTTTTTTGTGTTTCCCACTGACCAAAACAGGCAGGCTGATATCAGAATCAGAATCAGAATCATCTTTATTGCCAAGTATGTAGAAGACACAAGGAATTTGTTTCCGGTAGAACACGCTGCACTAGTATCGTCGTCAAAAAAACTGCTAAGTGGCACTATACAGTTCCATTTTGGCTACTGTTGAAGAGTTCAAAGAGTTAATGGCTTGGGGGAAGAAGCTGTTTAAATGTCTGCTGGATTTGGTGCGCATGGATCGGTAGCGCCTGCCTGAGGGGAGTAGCTGGAAAAGGTGGTGGGCAGGGTGCGGAGGGTCCAGTAGGATTTTCCGCGCCCTTGTTCGGATTCTTGCAGTGTGCAAGTCCTCGAGAGTGGGTAGGGCGGTGCCAATGATTTTTTCCGCCGTCCTAACTGTCCGTTGAAGTCGGATTTTGTCCATTTTTGTGGCGGCCCCGAACCAAACGGTGATGGAAGAACACAGGATGGATTCGATGACAGCCGTGTAGAAATGTTGCAGCACCTCCTGTGGCAGGCCATGCTTCTTTAGCAGCCTCATGAAGTACATTCTCTGTTGGGCCTTTTTCAGAATAGAGTTGGTGTTGACCTCCCACTTCATGTCCTGGGAGACTGTGATTCCCAGAAACTTGAAGGTCTCAACGGTTGACACAAGGCAGTTGGATAGTGTGAGGGGTAGCTGTGGTGATGGATGTTTCCTGAAGTCCACGATCATCTCAACTGTCTTGAGCGTGTTCAGCTCCAGGTTGTGACGGCTGCACCAGAGCTCCAGCTGCTCCACTTGTTGTCGGTACGCACACTCATCGCCGTCTTTGATGAGACCGATGACCGTGGTGTCGTCTGCGAACTTTATGAATTTGACAGCTGGGTGCGTTGAGGTGCAGTCGTTCGTGTAGAGAGAGAAGAGCAATGGAGAGAGGACGCATCCCTGCGGGGCTCCAGTGCTCGTGGTTCGTGTTGAGGATGATATATTTCCCAGTCTGACCTGTTGTGTCCGTCCTGTCAGGAAGCTGAGGGTCCACTGGCAGATCGTGGGGGACACACCAAGCTGGAGAAGTTTGGGGATGAGGAGTTCTGGGATGATGGTATTGAACGCAGAGCTGTAGTCCACAAACAGGATCCTTGCGTAGGTTCCTGTGTTGTCAAGGTGGTCGAGGATATGGTGCAGTCCGATGTTGACTGCATCCTCCACAGACCTGTTTGCCCGGTAGGCAAACTGAAGAGGATCTAGCAGAGGTCCGGTGATGTTCTTTAGGTGGTTCAGCACGAGGCGTTCAAAGGACTTCATGACCACAGACGTCAGAGCGACAGGTCTATAGTCGTTCAATCCCGAGGGTGCTGGTTTCTTTGGAACTGAGACGATAGTAGACTGTTTGAAGCAGGATGGGACTTCACACTGCTCCAGGGATCTGTTGAAGATTTGTGTGAAGACCGGAGCCAGCTGGTCAGCGCAGACTCTCAGGCAGGAGGGGGACACTCTGTCAGGTCCTGCAGCTTTCTTGATCTTCTGCTGCTTGAAGAGCCGTCTAACGTCCAGTTCGTGGATCTGTAGGGCAGAGGGCGGAGATACGGTAGTTTCTGGTAATGGTGGGCAGACCGGGGAAATGGGGGTGTCCTTTTCAAATCGGCAAAAGTATGTATTTAACTCATCAGCCATACCATTGTTGTACACTGCTTGGGGGGAAGGTAAACCATAATTTGTTATTGCTTTCAGGCCATTCCACACCGATGCAGAGTCGTTAGCGGAGAACTGTTTGTTAAGCCTCTCCGCATAACTTTTCTTTGCGACGTTAATTTCCTTCGTCAGCCTGTTTCGGGCGAGTTTGTAAACTGCTCGATCGCCGCTTTTAAATGCGGATTCTTTCTCTTTCCTAAGTTGCCTGAGTTTGGGAGTGAACCATGGCTTGTTGTTGTTGAATGAGCGGAAGGACTTTGTTGGTACACACATGTCCTCACAGAAACTGATGTATGATGTTACAGTGTCTGTGTATTCATCCAATGTGCCCGTTGAAGTTTCAAAGACGCTCCAATCAGTGCAGTCTAAGCATTCTTGTAGCGATAACTTTGCTTCATCTGTCCATGTTTTAACTGTCTTGACTACCGGTTTTACACATTTGAGTTACTGTTTGTATGTGGGAATTAAGTGGATTAAATAGTGGTCAGAAAGACCCAATGCTGCATGCGCAACAGACCGGTATGCGCCTTTGAGTGCTGTGTAACAATGATCTAGAATGTTTTCTCTGGTGAAACAGTCAATATGTTGCTTATATTTGGGGAGTTCACGGTTTAAGCGTGTTTGATTAAAATCACACAAAATGATCAGGGGTGATTCTGGATATTTTAGCTCGAGATGGTTTACATGGTCCGCTAGCGTTTGTATACACGCGTTAGCATTAGCTTGTGGCGCGATGTACACGGCAACGAGAATAAAGGAAGCGAACTCACGTGGCGAGTAGAATGGCTTGCAGTTGAGAGACAGCGATTCCAAACCAGGGCTGCAGTGTGCGTCGAGCATCGTGACATCGGTGCACCATTCTTCGTTGATGTAGAAGCATAGTCCACCGCCTTTGGATTTCCCCGATTGCTCCGTGTCACGATCGGCCCGAAGGAGATGGAATCCGGGTAGGTGTAGTGCGGAATCCGGGTGGCGGTCACTGAGCCAAGTCTCAGTGAAGCACAGCGCAGCAGAGCGGGCAAACGTTTTATTGGTCTTTGTGAGAAGCAGAAGTTCGTCCATCTTGTTTGGTAGTGAGCGTAGATTAGCGAGGTGGATCGATGGGAGCGGCGTTCGAAATCCATGCTGCCGTAACTGGACGAGCACGCCGGCTCGCTTCCCCCTCCTTCGCCGGCGTCTCAAAGCTCCGTACAGAGTTGCTACGCCGCTCGCGAGCAGCCCCGAAAAACCCTGTAGATTTTGGTGTGTCGGTGAAAATAGTCCAAGAGTGGATTCCCCAATGCTCAGTAACTCTTCCCTCGTGTAACTGAGTCTAATGAAAACTAATGAAAGTTTAAACTAAAGACTAAAGTCTAAACTAAAAACTAATGAAAATGACAAAACCAGGAACAATACTAGGGAGCGTGTGACCGAGGCTGCCATCCGCGGCGCCATCTTGGATCGTAAATATTTTTAGTTAAATGAAAAACACCAATAAAAATGACTTCAAAATGAATCCGGAAATGGCCAGTTTCAGAAGGTCCCACCCCCTTGTTCGTGACGTCACGCCAAGACGTCTTGCCTTGCTCGAGAATCAAAACAATGGCTTCAGATTCGGAGAAGATGTTTTCTTGTTACTCATCCAGTTATGAATATGATTCAAATAGTTCTGAAGAGGAAAGCATAAATGTTTGCAATTGATTCAAGGAGTCCTCCCATATCAATTCGAGCCATCAATGACAGCAATGTAACACCCAGAAAATGCAGAAGATTGCGCCCAAGCTCTGTTGGAAATAGGCTGATTTGTCAGCTGGGAATTTGTGTCAGCGAATATCAAATAGTTGTCTTGGTGCAACACACAACGATTCACCATGGCATTATTTATGTGTTTTCCTTCTAATTTCGCCATCAACACGAAGTTTTCAGACCAAACAAAGTACCCAAAATGCATTGTGTGTCTCTTTCTTGGTCAGGGGCGGTCCTAACGTGACATCACATAGGGATCGTCATCAACTCGAAAACAAGACTACGTGAATATTCTGTTCAAGTCTTAGGACGTAAACTATAGCTATATGCTGTGGAATCTTTGTAAAATACGCTCAGTCAAAGTCATTTGAAATGATTTTATAAATTATGGACATAACTTGTCCGGAGGCGTCGGTTGTCCTTTAATGCTTTAGGTTTAGTATTTCCGGCCCAAACACTCCCTCCAAATGCTCCTGGCCCGGCCCCTCTGTCAAATTTTAGAAACCAATGCGGCCCGCGAGTCAAAAAGTTTGCCCACCCCTGCTCTAACTCCATTTTCGAGAGGGTAGATGCAGTTCAACTGGCCGGATTCACTTCATAGTCTTCCAGTGCCCTCCAGTGGTGGATGTACGTACAGAGATGCAACCAGAACACATGTAGAAAAAAAAACAGTCAGCGGCGACGCCACTCCGACTGGGTTGATTGGGGATATTCGGCGCAAGCTTCTACCCACGGCGAGTAGACAACACTCGAACGCAAATATCCCAGCGGTGCCTCCAAAATGTTGCGCTCTCCACTATGGTAAGGGAGATACGGTGTTGAGGGATCCAGAAAAAAAAAAAACAAGGCAAGCAGTGCGATACGTCTTGACTCAACAGTGGTTTACTTCGAATGCCCAGATGTAATGCAAACTTATGCGCACAACAATTTCCTGTCCAACGATCGAAATCGGTCCGACACAAAGCACTAACCGAAGCAGGCGTTCCTTGTTTAACTAAACATTTTCAATATATATCATTTGTAAATCAATAGAACTACGCGAATGTAACCAAAATATGAAATAAGATACAGTAAAGTCTCGTTATATCGATATCGGATATATCGATAGTCCCGGTTATATCGATACTATTTCTATGCACGCACGGAGAAAATTACATGCAAACAGGGTCGGATATATCGATAGTCCCGGTTATATCGATATTTTTTCGGACTCCCTTGAATATCGATATAACGAGACTTTACTGTACTTTACAACCTGTCACATTTGCACTGTTGTACTTTCATTTCTTGTGATTAATGTGTACTAATTGATAGCTAGCTGGCGAGCTAGCTGATAGATAGCTAATAGATAGATAGCTAGACAGCTAATCTGAGCTGTATGTCATACATATTAGCATATCTGACAATAAAGCTGACTTTGACTTTTTGACTAATAGATAGCTAACTAGATAGACAGCTAGCTCGATAGCTAGCTAGCGATATAGCTAATAGATAGCAAATAGTTAGCTAGCTAGGTAGCCAGCTAGATAGCCAGTTAGATAGATAACTAGCTATACGTTATAGCTAGCAGGCTCATAGATAACTAGCTACTAGTTATCTATGAGCCAGCTAGCTAGGTTTATATCTGTTTGCGTTATTCCGGATTGAGTGAACGCTGGCGCGAGGGGCTGCCGCTGCTCACCCACAGAAAAACTTATCCTGTGACTGTGAAGTGACTATTATAATCAGTTTTTTGGGAGAGTATATTTTATTTTGATGCAGAATGTAGTTTATAATAATAATAATAATAATAATAATAATAATAATAATAATAATAATAATAATAATAATAATAATACATTTCATTTACAAGCGCCTTTCAAAATTGTCAAGGTCACTTTACAATCACAGGATAAATTTTTCTTTGGGTGAGCTAGGCAGCCACATGCGCCAGCGGTCACTCAACCCCGAATAACTCAAATAGATTGCAAGTTAGCTAGCTAGCTAGCTAGCTAATAGATAACTAACAGCTGTCATGATCTGGTTGGCGACCAACGGGTGGCGCTGTCGGCCCCGCCTGCACCTGCACAGGTGCTGGTCGTCTTCATCAGTGGCGGACTGCCACATTCGGATTGGTGACCAACGGGTAGCGCTGTCAGCCCTGCCTGCTGCCTTGCAGGTGCTGGTCGTTCCCAATCAGTGACACTCAAAAGGACTCCCGGCACGACCATTCGCTCTCGGGTCATTGCTGTATACTTTGTCTGCAATTGCATGCATTGTATGCTCTGCATGTGTTTGTTTAACCTTGGACTTTTACACTTGGTTTTCTGTTGAAATGATTTTAACGTTTTAGATTTTGTTCCTGTTCACTTTATTTTAATACAATTTGAGGACAGTAATTTCATCTGTGCTGTATGTCATAAATATTAGCATATTTGACAATAAAGATGACTATGACTTTGACTTTGACTTGACTTTGACAACCTCCTGCTCCCTCCTGCCTGCTTTTTGAGATCCACACCCGCCATCACCACCTTGCAAACCGTGACAATAGCTAGCTCGCTTATAGATAGCAAATATATAGCTAGCAAGATAGCCAACTAGCTAGCTAATTGATAGAGTGGTAAACATATTATGTTATTTCATGCTTAGATTAGTAAACATATTTTATTATAGTAAACATATGTTATTCCATTTTTAGCTTAGTACATATTATGTTATTGCATGTTTACTTTAGTATACATGAATTTATGAAGCTTATTAGTTGAATAGTTGTGAAAGCAGAATGTCCTTTTGTTTCACTAGAATAAAGTAGTGTTTTCTGTTCACCATGTACCGTGTACTTTCAAACATTCGGTGACTTCTCAAATTCTTTTGTACATTGACGACATCTTGTCTCACCACTGAAGACAAAAAACGAGACTGTATCAAACACTTTGTTCCAAAATCTAGAAAGTACAGGTAATATAACTTCTTTGACTATGTTACAGTTTTGCCAAAAAGAAGACTTCAAGGGGAAAAAAAGCTGATGACATTTCTACAACCTGATTTGGAAGACACACCTATACCTGACAGCATCCACGTTGGAAAATATTGCTGATGGTTCATTACCAAAAACGTATTTAACGCAAGCAGCAGAAATGGTTGCATTGACTGAAGCGTGTAAATGGGCAGAAGGAAAGACTGTTGAACATGCAGATTTATTGAGAGGATTGTTGAAAGCTATCCTCCTTCCAAAAAAGTGTGGCTGTATGCAAATGTGCAGCACACACAAGGGCTAAAGACAGTATTAGCACAGGTAACGCAGGAGCAGATGCAGGCGCCAAGAAGGCTGCTTAGACTGTTTTCAATCTAGTAAATCAAGAGACACATGACTTAGTGCCTACACAAGTTTTGAAGGATATGCAAGCGCTAATCACAAAATCCGAAAAAGATCTGTGGCTGGCCGATGGTGCTAAGCTAGTTGATGGGCTGTATAAAATAGAAAATAAACCATGTTTACCGAGAAACATGTTCCCTATGGTGGCTCGATTGAGCCATGGTAGGTCACGTGTATCAACAGGAGGGGTCGTGTTTATAGCAGGAAAAGTATTCCATTTAAGCAGAGGTTTCAACTCATATGCAAAAAACCTTTGTCGGAGTTGTTTGATATGCTGTAAACATAATCCACAGGGTAATATGCGACCAAAAAGAGGAAAATTTCCACAGTGGTCACACCCCTTTGAAGTGGTCCACATGGATTTTATTGAACTAAGCACAAGTGGTTCTTATAAATACTGTTTGGTGCTAATTGATTCATTCACCAAATGGGTGGAAATTGTGCCTTCAAAGAAATCCGACGCATTATCCGTTGCTAAAGCATTATGCAAACATATTATTCCAGAACATGGCATACCAAGAATAATTTGGAGTGATAATGGGCCACATTTTGTTAATGACGTAATAACCAACATTTCCGAACATTTAGGTATTATATTAAAGAACCACTGTGCATATCATCCATAGAGTGCAAGATTAGTTGAAAGAGCGAATGGTACGATAAAAAAACGACTCAGAAAAACGATGGAGACAACAGGCAAACCATGGCCTGAATGTTTGTTTTTGGTTAAATTATATATGAAAATAACGCCCATTAATAATGGCTTAATGCCTTTTGAGATTTTTCATGGCAGACATTGTGGGAAGGTGTGCCCTGGCAAAAGAATGAATCAGATCCAAGCGCTTTGTTGGCAAAATCGTTGTGTGAAATGTTTACATCAAAAAGAGGTCCACAGCATGTGTACCTCCGCAGTCCTCTTTGTTCCCACCACAGGAACAGAGGCTTCTGCGCCCCGGAGATGAGGTGCTGATCAAGGTCTGCACCAAAGTGGGAGGGGCCATTCACCATGCTGATCACAACACCAACTGCCATCAAGGTGGAAGAGAGACGGAGACCATTCCAAGCCCAACACAGAATGGGTTCAAAATAGCTGTGCCCAAGAAGCAAAACGATTTGTCGTCAAAATAGCTCGAGGGAACTGGTTAGGAACTGGAACTGGAACTGGCACAATGACAGATAACTTGCTATCAACTTGCTATCGTAACTCATGATATTGCAGGATGTATGGACTTGAGACGCTGTCCTGATTTTCATGAACATCACACTGGTTTTCCCGTAACTACATGCATAATGTCATCTGTGACATCACCAGTCGCGACATCACCTTTACAGCATAAACCACATATCAAACTGACAGCCTGGATAGAAACACCTGACAAAAAGGCCCAAAATGCAGGTGTCATGGACGCATTATATCAACCGTTTGCAGGAGAAAATCATGACTGGAATCCGTTGTTATCAAACACGTGGTATCGTTATGCTACACTAATTGCTAAACAAAATAGTAAAAGTAATTGTTTTGTATGCTCTTATATGTCTCATTCTGTGACACAACAACATGTGCATTCAAAGATATTTGGAGATAAGATGGCTCGAGCTGCTTATATGTTAATGTCTTCACATAAACCTGATCAACATTTTCCGGTTCGTCGCAATGCCTTGAGAGGAGAGATTGTTCCAAGTTTAGATTTTGGAAACTGAAAATCAGGTTATGACCGAGAGCGGGTTGCGATTACCAGTATGTGTTACAATGTACGGTACAGGTCAAAACTTAGGTTTTATAGAAGAGGATAGATGTTTATATGTGCTACCGTTAAACATTAATGTCACTGTTTTACCCGTATCTTCACATCTTTGGTGGTTATGCGGTTGGAAAGTATATTCTTTTATTCTTCCGCGAGCCTGCGGTTTGTGCGCACCTGTTACTGTAACTGACAATACTTTCATCGTTACCAGTCGTCCAGCGCACCATAATGTGAAAAGAAGCGTGTTGTTTCAGCCCCATGATTCGATCTGGGGAACTGATGTTCCAGAACAAGTCAAACACCATAGCACGAGTAGTAAGGTAATGTTAGCTCTTTTTCCACAAATTGGAGTGGCTAAAAACATGCTACAAATTGAAACAATTGATTACAGATTTCAAGTGTTTGTAAATGCCAGCTTGAAAGTGGATGAAATGCAAAACACAGAAATTGCAGCAATTAGACAAATGATGCTGCAAAATAGAATGGTTTTGGACCTTTTGACAGCCCCACAAGGGGGCGACTGTGCTATGGTGGGTGACACTTGTTGTACGCATGTACGTATGTTGTCTGTATGACTAATGCTTTTTCTGTTATCAGGGATCTCAGAGACCTTTGCCAGGCTCTTCAGAGGCCCGTGGTATACAACGTTGCTTAGACTGCTTATGCCTATCGTGTTTGTGATTGTACTTATTTTCTTAGTCATTGGTTGTATTATTCCATGCTTAAGAGCAATGCTAATGAATATGATAACTAATTCTCAGGTGAACTACGCAAAGGTTTTGTATCAACAAATGCGTGAAGGAGATCCTGTGTTGTAGCTAGGAATTGTAAACCATGGCCAGAGTGTGGTTGCTCCAACCAAAAAACGGAGAGCCAAGAAGGAATTTTCCTCGTCAAATTTTTGATTGAATTGAATTTATCTTTAAGACTCTCGCAAATGGAGAGGTTGCATATCACAGCAGTAAAGTTACGACAAAGGTTTTTCGCCTTCTACATGTTTTAAGATATGATAAAATAAAGATAAGATAAAGTAAAGTAAAGTAAAATATAGAGAATGGTACCCCGTGCAGTTAGTTTGACGTGCATGCATGAAAACCGTTTTTTTAAATGTATGTACTAATGTTTAAATGTGCAACTGTCACGGTTTGCGAGGTGGTGATGGCGGGTGTGGATCCCAAAAAGCAGGCAGGAGGGAGCAGGAGGTTGTTTGACAAATTGTATTAAAATAAAGTCAGCAGGAACAAAATGTAAAACATCAAAATCATCTAAACGGAAAAAATACAAAGTAGCAAAAGAAGACCAAATGTAAAAGTCCGCCAAAGTTAAACAAACACATACACAATGCATGCAGCGAACAAGCAGCAAACAATGAACCGACACTGGATGGTCGTGCCGGGTGTCCTTTTAAGTGACAGTGATTATAACGACCAGCACCTGCGAGGCTCCCGGCAGGGCTGACGTCGCTACCCGTTGGTCGCCAATCTGACCGGGACGACCAGCACCTGTGCAGGTGCAGGCGGGGCCGACAGCGCCCCCCGTTAGTCGCCAACCAGATCATGACAGTACCCCCCCTTCAAGGGGCTGCTTCCAGAAGTCCCAACAGTCTCCCAAAAGGTCCACTCGCCAGGGAACGGTCGGTGGAGACGGCAACCGCTGCCTCTCCAGCATACGACGGGCGGCGGCCTGATGGGAACGGGACTCGGCCTGGGGTGGACGAAGACGCGGCACGGATCGTCGTGGGCGTGAGTGTGATCCCTCTCGCACGTTCACGCGACGGCGCATGGCTCAACGTGGACGTCCAACTGCCAGGCGCAGAATGGCACCCCGTACGGCCGTATGGGATCAGGTCTCGGCCGGACGCCGACGTGGGCGTGAACTGCCCGGCACCGGGGGAACGAGACCAGTCCAGAGCCGCTCCGGGGTCCAGCGGTGAGTGGGGCCTCGGACTGACGTTGACGCGGACGTTGCACGGCTCGTCGTGAATGAGACTCAATTCGTCATGCACGACAACAGCGTGGCTGGACGTGGGCGTGCACTGCCAGTCACCCAGGGTTACCCTGGACGGCCACCTGGAAGGAGGTCTCGGCCGGACGTTTACGTGGACGTTACGGCTCGTCGAGTGACGCAATTCAAACTCGACGAGGCTCGGGCTAACGTGGACGTAGCATTGCCAGGCACAGGGTGGAAATGAGACGTGTCCGATGTACCTGCGGGATCCGATGGTTGGTCGGTTCATTCTGTCACGGTTTGCGAGGTGTTGATGGCGGGTGCGGATCTCAAAAAGCAGGCAGGAGGGAGCAGGAGGTTGTTTGACAAATTGTATTAACATAAAGTCTGATGAATGATAGAGTGCTTATGCACATTGGTAAACATTATGTTATTTCCAGCAGACATTTAAACAGCTTCTTCCCCCAACCCATTAACTCTTTGAACTCTTTGAACTTTTTCAACAGTAGCCAAAATGGAACTGTATAGTGCCACTTAGCAGTTTTTTTTGACGACGATACTAGTGCAGCGTGTTCTACCGGAAACAAATTCCTTGTGTGTTCTACATACTTGGCAGTACAGATGATTCTGATTCTGATTCTGATTTCATGCTTAGATTAGTAAACATATTATGTTATTGCATGTTTACTTTAGTATACATGGAATTATGAAGCTTATTAGTTGAATAGTTGTGAAAGCAGAATGTCCAATACTTGTCCGTAGCTGATTGGACAACAGATCGCTGCTGTGTACTTTCAAAACTAGTCTGAGCGGGCGGGCTTTGTGTTTTTTTGTTTTTTTTTGTTCTTGTTGTGTTCGTGTGCTCTTGGCTCCCCGCTCCGACGAGAGATGTGCTCCTTTTGTTTCACTAGAATAAAGTAGTGTTTTCTGTTCACCATCTACCGTCCCCGCTGGTATTTCATCACAGAACTTCGTTGAACACCGAACCAGATGAGAAACAAGAATTAGAACCAACACTAATGGATAGCAAATATATAGCTAACTCGGTAGCCAGCTAGATCGCTAGCTAGATAGCCAGATACCCAGCTAGATAGCACAATAGTTCACTCTACCCGGAATAACCGCAAATAGATGGTAATATATAGCTAATAGATAGCTAGTAAGCAGTGACGTGCAGTCAGTGGAGGCAGGTAAGGCAGTGCCTCACCTGTCATCATGGAAATATAAATGAAAAAATAAATTAAACAGTTAGATGTATTTAGTGATTTGTACTTTAAAGTTCTTGTCCATTTAACTTCACCGTTTTAGGATTTTTTTCAAAATCGCTGAATTTTCACATTTACCGTACAAATACGAAGTAGAGACGAGCGGTGACGTCATTGGTGACGTCAGTGCCTCGCCAGCCATGAACCTCACCGCACGTCACTGCTAGTAAGTTTGTTACCAGTTGAGAAGCCAAACACAACACTGAACGTATATGTTAGCGCATTTATGACGTGTGTTCGCATCGACTGGGTGTTTCAAAATAAACGTAGTTCGTTTATTCGATACATTGTAAAAAGAAAGATTGTAAATCTTTATTTTTTTTAAATACATTGGAGAAACTGAACAAATGCTCAAAAAAGACTTTATCAACATCGCAGGGACAATGCTAAAGGCCCTCTATCTCCAGTACATCTGCAATACAAAGCTAGCAACCCCTCATTTGACCACAGTGAAGTTAAAATATTAGCTCAGGAAAGTAGATGCTTTGAAAGAGGAGTCTAAGAAGCCATTTTTGTAAAACAGCCAAACCCTTCACGAAATCGCCATGGTGGTTTAAGGTTTCATTTAGACTGTGCTTAAAAGAGACTTCTTCGGCCGATACTACGCAGACTTAGTCTTGATAATGAGGTGAAACCAGAGCCAGGGATAGAACAATAGAGGTAATCAGAGTGGAGAGGTAATCAGATGATGTGGTTTGTTATAGACTGGAGTACTTTTGCTATTATGGGACCGAAAAAGACCCCACCACAGACTAGTGCTAAACCGAAGAGGACACAAAAGAAAATTACGGTCGAGCAGAAGAAGGAGATCATCGAAAAACACCAACGAGGTGTGCGTTTGTGTGACTTAGCTGTCCCAGTACCTGAAACTCATGACAAAAAGTCGGGAAGACAACTCTGAATAGTTGCATGCCAGGCCATAAAGTTGCCTGCCCCATTTTTCACAACTTGAAACACAATAAGACGACGGGTCACGTGGACTGCTCTTTCTAAGCGCCTTTCAAAACTTGCTTCGGACTGTACCGTGACTGTAAAGTGTACTTGAAAGTTTTGACAGGCGCTTAGAAAGAGGAGCCCACGTGGCTTGTAGCGGTTTGCTTGTAGCTTTTGCTTTTGGATTGGATTGGATTTGCCTTTATTATTTTGTTGGGGTAATTTGCTAACATCTTTAAACATCTTTTTGCATCGTTTTGTTTTTCTGTGACTTCCTGATGCATCATATACTGCCTGTCTTTACATGATGTCACATCCTATTACATCACATCCTATTACGTCACATCCTGTCCGTCTTATTTAAATGCTCTCCCAGCGCGTCTATCTTTCTCTCTTCCTCTCTGTCTCTCATCAACCGACCTCACAATGTCCCTGCTGTCTACAAGATTAAAATAATTTAATCTGTTCAACACCTGGCTTCCTGCTGATTTCACCATCCCACTTCTAACACCCTGAAATTTTCATAACTTTGCTGCTGAGAAATGTAAATTTCTCCACTGCGAGACTAATAAAGGCAAATCCAATCCAATCCAATCCAAAAGCGATGAACCAGGAAGGAACGATCACTTTTAACCCATCATTATTGGCGCCGAAAAAACTCCGGGGCCTAGCGGATCGGCGTCGAGAGGGGTGGGGTGACCCCCCGTTTCTTCCAGAGAACGAAGCCACTTTCCTTTGAGTGGGTTCGAGTGGGGCCGCCTCTCTTCTTGATGCTCGTTGCTCAGGATTGCTTTCACGGGTGAGTGCCACCGGCATGCAGGTATGTTGAATGAATGGATTGCATAAAACATTTTTGGGCCAAGGAATTCTGATTATAGTTGATCTGCGATCGGAGGGCTTGTTGGCAGGTTAACGTGGTATAGTGGATCAGTTCTAGCCGAGCCCTGTGGACATAGACTTACTGGCAGACAAGGGTTCATAAGACGAGGGGTTACGCGCGATGGCCAGGGGGAGATTCATTTCTCGAACTGGAAGATTAAATGTTCTTTTTGTTTAAATGCAGCTGCAATAGATTGTGGATCCTCCGTAACAATGGTACAGAAGATCTCTTCAAAATTGACCTTTTTCTTCAAACATATAGAAACTGATAATATTCCCATTCTCTGAGGTCTAAATTAGCTAAATATACCAGTTATTGTGATCTTGGACCTTGGCTATGCCTGCCTCAAGAGGCATGTAATTTTATTGTTGACATTTTTCAAAAACGCTGCAAAATTTGGGATATTATTTCCATAATTTCATTGTAGCTTTCCAGAGGTTGATACTCTAGCATTGAAAGTGGTACCACATGAAAGCTAATAAAATTTTCTTGAATATGGTGGTAAGCACAATAAAACACATGAACACCTGTCAATTTTAGCTAATTTTAATGCACAAACAGCTGGGGCACTACAAAAAAATCAATTTGGTCAACACCAACTCTATTCTGAAAAAGGCCCAACAGAGAATGTACTTCCTGAGGCTGCTAAAGAAGCATGGCCTGCCACAGGAGGTGCTGCAACATTTCTACACGGCTGTCATCGAATCCATCCTGTGTTCTTCCATCACCGTTTGGTTCGGGGCCGCCACAAAAATGGACAAAATCCGACTTCAACGGACAGTTAGGACGGCGGAAAAAATCATTGGCACCGCCCTACCCACTCTCAAGGACTTGCACACTGCAAGAATCCGAACAAGGGCGCGGAAAATCCTACTGGACCCTCCGCACCCTGCCCACCACCTTTTCCAGCTACTCCCCTCAGGCAGGCGCGACCGATCCATGCGCACCAAATCCAGCAGACATTTAAACAGCTTCTTCCCCCAAGCCATTAACTCTTTGAACTCTTCAACAGTAGCCAAAATGGAACTGTATAGTGCCACTTAGCAGTTTTTTTGACAACGATACTAGTGCAGCGTGTTCTACCGGAAACAAATTCCTTGTGTGTTCTACATACTTGGCAATAAAGATGATTCTGATTCTGATGATAGCACTGCACTGACACATATATTGCACAAGAAACTGTCAGATAGGATGTTACTAATACATGTATTATCCTTGTTCAATGTGGCTTTTTTGAAACTGTCAATTTTTTTCTTGTGGGACTCCACAACTTGTAGTAAGCAGCTTCTTTAATTTAAAACTGATTATTTTCTTCCAGACAGTGTACTGTAGGTGTTCAAATATCTGACATGTTTCGGCGTATACTTCCGCCTTCGTCAGAGTGTCACGGATGTTGTTGTGACGCACCTTTTTTCAGCTGGTGTTGCTATGAGGGTGTGACCTACCTGTCAAAACTGACAGGCAAGTCACGCCCCCCGCTGTCCGCTCGTCCCTCCAGGATACTGCTCCAGGTGGTAGAGAGCATGTAAGCTCCCTCATCCCTGTTGATGGTCCTTGGTTCTCGCTTCCGGATATCAATGGCCTCCCTGATCCAGCGCTGATGTTTGTTTTCTTCGGTGCAGATGACTCGGGCCTTCTCCCAGTCCATAATGTGATTTTCTCTTTTGCAGTGGTCTGTGATGGCTGATTTATGGTGTTCCAGTTGTGCTTGTTCTTTTATTGCTCTTGTTTGTATTGTTGCTGTCTCCTTCTCACACTCCTTCTTGTGCTCTTTTTTTCTTGGATTAAAACTCCTTCCTGTCTCCCCGATCTATGATTTATTGCATGACTTGCATGCAATGTTATATACAGTGAGACCTCAACTTACGAACTTAATTGGTTCCCAGACAGAGTGTGTAAGGCAAAAAGTGTGTATCTCAAAAAACAATTTCCCATAGGAAACCATTAAAATGGGAATAATCCGTTCCCGGGCTTCCATAAAATATACTTTTCAACTAAATAAGCCTAAAAAACTACACACAACATACCTTATTCTATGTATAATAAATGTGTTATTGTATTGTAATGAAAGAAATACACTGCATTGTATCATAAAGTCACTTTATTTACATTTGTGATGGTCATTTATGGCTTGATGGAATGGCATTGGAGGTCAAAGGTCAAAGGAAATTGCTGTTTGGAAAGAGAGGCGCATTACATGAGAACTGTAATTAAAGAAATAAACTGTGCTGTAAAATAAAGTTTTATTTACCTTTTTGATGGTCGTTGATGGCTTATGGAAGGAGAGTCACCTTCCATATGGACTGTTGGTAACTTAACCTGTGGTGCTGTTCGGTCGTGTGCTTCCGCCGAAGATCACTCCGCCAGCCGTGGTGGGTGTGTATTATGAAAATCGTGCTTATTATAAGGTTTAATTTTCATAAATTTCACGTTTGTAAGACGAAAAGTTTGTAAAATAAGGTGTTTGTAAGTTGAGGTCTCACTGTATTTAGTTGTATTTATTTAGCGGGGGGCGTGACTTGCCTGTCAGATTTCACAGGTAGGTCACACCCTCATAGCAACACAAGCTGAAAGAAAGGCGCGTCACAACAAAATACCTGACATGTTTCGGCGTATACTTCCGCCTTCGTCAGAGTGTCACAACTGACCCAGAGCAAAGAAGCTGCTTAGTTGTATTAAGTTCATCCTGTCTACTTAATATCTAATTTAAAAAGATTCTTTTGTTCCAGACAGTGTATTGTAGGTGTTCAAATACCTGACATGTTTCGGCGTATACTTCCGCCTTCGTCAGAGTGTCACGGATGTTAACACCTACAATACACTGTCTGGAACAAAATAATCTGTTTAAATTAGATATTAAGTAGACAGGATGAACTTAATACAACTAAGCAGCTTCTTTGCTCTGGGTCAGTTGTGATCTGAGTTGCAAAGTCACTCATGAGTTTCACACCTCTCTCAGCCACATCATTGGTCACTTTCACTGACCTCACTAACTTCTGTGTATTCCTGTAGCTGTCATTGTCTTCACAGGTGTCAGCAGGAGTAGTGAGCCAGTCACATTTTACTCGAAGGGCATCAAACAGAAAGTGAGACTCTGGCCCTACCATGTCTGTGAGAACTGTAGCTGCCTTGATGACAGGAAACACTGGCTTGCCTTTCCTGTAACTCTCAGGTTTCTAGGTTTCTTGTTTGTTAGGCTAGCCTGGGGCATTGGGTTCATGTGGGTGGGGGAGATACTGGTGGGGGGCACCCCCACGGGCACCGCCCTCGCCTCGCAGCACCCCTGTAGGGTCACAGTCATTGCAACTTGAGTTGGCAAATCAGTTCACCAACAGACAGTGACAGCATTGGTTCAAGTGCCAGGAGAAAATCAAGACTTTCTGCTCCATTGTATCCATCTGATCACCTTCTGGGGATGCCTGTGAATATGATCAACATGATGGAGTTGAAAACACCTGGAAAAAATGTTTTCAAGATTCACAGCCGCATTCTAGGATCGGCTAATTGATTCGTTCGCCGAATGGGTAAATGTTGTACCCTCCAATAAAACAGAGAAAAAATAAGGCGGATGCATTAATATTGTGCAAAAACATGTTCCTGCTAGCATGTAATCTGCCGTGCAGTTCTCTCTTTCATAGGATGAGAGACTGCCCTGGGGAAAGAGCCATGTCATTGCAAAAGGACACATGGGGGCCATCCAGATGACTATCCCGTCTCATCGAAACCACTACCCAACCATGCCACATCCCGCGGCGAGGATGCCAGCGGATGCAGCAAGGAAAGTTTCGTCTCCGCTCGACGTCCTCATGACTACTTTTCCCATAACTCTGATGAATACCGTCCAGTTGAAACAATAACTAAGTACATTAAATCGGCAGGCAAATTAGACTGATTGATGAACATCCATATCAAACTGGAATAAATTGACATGGCAAATGTTGCTAGATTCGCTGGTGATTAAGTTTGCCTACCGGGCAAACAGGTCTGTGGAGGATGCAGTTAACACCTCGACAAAACAGGAACCTACGCAAGGATCCTATTTGTGGACTACAGCTCTGCGTTCAATGCCATCATCCCAGAACGCCTCATCCCAAAACTCCAGCTTACGATCTGCCAGTGGATCCTCAGCTTCCTGACAGGACGGACACAACAGGTCAGACTGGGAAAAAATATCATCCTCAACACGAACCACGAGCACTGGAGCCCGCAGGGTGCATCCTCTCTCCATTGCTCTTCTCTCTCTACACGAACGACTGAACCTCAACGCACCCAGCTGTCAAATTCATAAAGTTCGCAGACGACAACACGGTCATCGGTCTCATCAAAGACAGCGACGAGTCTGCGTACCGACCACAAGTGGAGCAGCTGGAGCTCTGGTGCAGCCGTCACAAACTGGAGCTGAACACGTTCAAGACAGTAGAGATGATCGTGGACTTCAGGAAACATCCATCACCACAGCTACCCCTCACATTATCCAACTGCCTCGTATCAACCGTTGAGACCTTCAAGTTCCTGGGAAGCACAGTCTCCCAGGACATGAAGTGGCAGGTCAACACCAACTCTATTCTGAAAAAGGCCCAACAGAGAATGTACTTCCTGAGGCTGATAAAGAAGCATGGCCTGCCACAGGAGGTGCTGCAACATTTCGACACGGCTGTCATCGAATCTATCCTGTGTTCTTCCATCACTGTTTGGTTCGGGGCCGCCACAAAAATGGACGAAATTCAATTCAAAAAAAAATGAATTTATTCCTTTTTGTGATGATGATACTCTGTTCTACATACTTGGCAATAAAGATATACAGTAAAGTCTCGTTATATCGATATTCAAGGGAGTCCGAAAAAATATCAATATAACCGGGACTATCGATATATCCGATCCTGCGCCGAACTGCATTAAACAAAAGCCGCCAAAAGAGGGCAGCCAAGCGCCATATAAGAAACGGAGCTGGCCATTAGCTCCTTTTTATAAAGTTCGCAGACGACAACACGGTCATCGGTCTCATCAAAGACGGCGACGAGTCTGCGTACCGACCACAAGTGGAGCAGCTGGAGCTCTGGTGCAGCCGTCACAACCTGGAGCTGAACACGTTCAAGACAGTAGAGATGATCGTGGACTTCAGGAAACATCCATCACCACAGCTACCCCTCACATTATCCAACTGCCTCGTATCAACCGTTGAGGTTGAGACCTTCAAGTTCCTGGGAATCACAGTCTCCCAGGACATGAAGTGGGAGGTCAACACCAACTCTATTCTGAAAAGGCCCAACAGAGAATGTACTTCCTGAGGCTGCTAAAGAAGCATGGCCTGCCACAGGAGGTGCTGCAACATTTCTACACGGCTGTCATCGAATCTATCCTGTGTTCTTCCATCACCGTTTGGTTCGGGGCCGCCACAAAAATGGACAAAATTCAACTTCAACGGACCAAAGCCTCTTTCATGTTGTCATCATGTGGTATTTTGTGAAGAATTCGGAGGAAAAAAAATGAATTTATTCCTTTTTGCAATGGGGCTGTAACATAAGAAAATAGGGGAAAGTGAACCGTTCTGAATACTTTCCGAACTGACTGTATTTGCTGCTTATTTGGCTTGACACGATCTGCCAGGTACAAACTTGCTTGTGAACTGTATTTTGCAGCCTATGGACCAAGGTCACAACCTCAAGGCGGACGGCGGAAAAAAATCATTGGCACCGCCCTACCCACTCTCGAGGACTTGCACACTGCAAGAATCCAAACTAGGGCGCGGAAAATCCTACTGGACCCTCTGCACCCTGCCCACCACCTTTTCCAGCTACTCCCCTCAGGCAGGCGCTACCGATCCATGCGCACCCAATCCAGCAGACATTTAAACAGCTTCTTCCCCCAAGCCATTAACTCTTTGAACAGTATCCCAAATTGAACTGTATAGTGCCTCTTTGCAATTATTTGATGATGATACTCTGTTCTACATACTTGGCAATAAAGATATACAGTAAAGTCTCGTTATATCGATATTCAAGGGAGTCCGAAAAAATATCAATATAACCGGGACTATCGATATATCCGATCCTGCGCCGAACTGCATTAAACAAAAGCCGCCAAAAGAGGGCAGCCAAGCGCCATATAAGAAACGGAGCTGGCCATTAGCTCCTTTTTTTTTTTTTGGTGAGAGATGTTCCCCCAATGTTGCCTCAAAATGGCACATATAATTCTTTAATGATTGTAAACATGTATGCTTTAATCTTCAGAACTACAGTGTATTTGAAACATATTCATAACTGGATGTGTAACAAGAAAGCATATTATCCGAATCTGAAGCCATTGTTTGGATTCACAAGCAATGCAAGACGTCTTGGCGTGAAGTCATTTTTATTTGCATTTGAATAAAAAGTGACATCGGCTGTCCTTTAATACACAGTATGGAATGTTAATAATTTTCAAAATCATCGCGCTTCAGCAGACAAAACAAGAAGCATTGTTGCAAAAAACGATTGCATTCATATACAGTACAGTGGGCATGTACATAACACAACAGGGAAACTGCAACGCTTACATCTTACTGTATTATGTATACAATTTAAAAAAGTCATCAATCTTCTTCTGCTTCCCATTTTTACCTTTTAACACAAACACTTCAATCTCGTCTGCTACACACGAGCTAGCGTCTGAAAATGAAAACGGCTCTGCTACACGGGTGCTGGGCACGTAACCAAGTCACCTGACCAAGTCGACCAATGGCGCGACTGATGGCGTGACACGTAACCAAGACACGTGACCAAGTTGACCAATGGCGCGACCGATGGCGTGTCACGTGACAAAGTCACACGGCCAAGTCGACTAATAGCGCGACCGATGGCGGCTCATGTGACCAAGTCGACCAATGGCACGACCGATGGCGGCTCACGTAACAAGACACGTGACCAAGTTGACCAATGGCGCGACGGATATATCGATATAAACAACAAAAATGGCCGGCGGGGGATGAAAAGGAGTACCGTAATAACCGGATTACCTTAATAACCGGTATCATACTAAATGGTACTAATTATACATAAAAAGACTAGAAATGTGCAAGGGAAATGAAAATAGTATCGTAACAAGCGGTACTATCGATATAACCGATATCGATATAGCGAGACTTTACTATATATATATATATATATATCAGAATCAGATCAGAATCAGAATCATCTTTATTGCCAAGTATGTAGAACACACAAGGAATTTGTTTCCGGTAGAACACGCTGCATCTAGTATCGTTGTCAAAAAAACAACAAAAAAAAAACTGCTAAGTGGCACTATACAGTTCCATTTTGGCTACTGTTGAAAGAGTTCAAAGAGTAATGGCTTGGGGGAAGAAGCTGTTTAAATGTCTGCTGGATTTGGTGCGCATGGATCGGTAGCGCCTCCCTAAGGGGAGTAGCTGGAAAAGGTGGTGGGCAGGGTGCGGAGGGTCCAGTAGGAATTTCCGCGCCCTAGTTTGGATTCTTGCAGTGTGCAAGTCCTCGAGAGTGGGTAGGGCGGTGCCAATGATTTTTTCCGCCGTCCTAACTGTCCGTTGAAGTCGGATTTTGTCCATTTTTGTGGCAGCCCCGAACCAAACGGTGATGGAAGAACACTGGATGGATTCGATGACAGCCGTGTAGAAATGTTGCAGCACCTCCTGTGGCAGGCCATGCTTCTTTAGCAGCCTCAGGAAGTACATTCTCTGTTGGGCCTTTTTCAGAATAGAGTTGGTGTTGACCTCCCACTTCATCTCCTGGGAGACTGCGATTCCCAGGAACTTGAAGGTCTCAACGGTTGACACAAGGCAGTTGCATAGTGTGAGGGGTAGCTGTGGTGATGGATGTTTCCTGAAGTCCACGATCATCTCAACTGTCTTGAGTGTGTTCAGCTCCAGGTTGTGACGGCTGCACCAGAGCTCCAGCTGCTCCACTTGTTGTCGGTACGCAGACTCGTCGCCGTCTTTGATGAGACCGATGACCGTGGTGTCGTCTGCGAACTTTATGAATTTGACAGCTGGGTGCGTTGAGGTGCAGTCGTTCGTGTAGAGAGAGAAGAGCAATGGAGAGAGGACGCATCCCTGCGGGGCTCCAGTGCTCGTGGTTCGTGTTGAGGATGATATATTTCCCAGTCTGACCTGTTGTGTCCGTCCTGTCAGGAAGCTGAGGGTCCACTGGCAGATCGTGGGGGACATACCAAGCTGGAGAAGTTTGGGGATGAGGAGTTCTGGGATGATGGTATTGAACGCAGAGCTGTAGTCCACAAACAGGATCCTTGCGTAGGTTCCTGTGTTGTCAAGGTGGTCGAGGATGTGATGCAGTCCAATGTTGACTGCATCCTCCACAGACCTGTTTGCCCGGTAGGCAAACTGAAGAGGATCTAGCAAAGGTCCGCTGATGTTCTTTAGGTGGTTCAGCACGAGGCGTTCAAAGGACTTCATGACCACAGACGTCAGAGCAACAGGTCTGTAGTCGTTCAATCCCGAGGGTGCTGGTTTCTTTGGAACTGGGACGATAGTAGACTGTTTGAAGCAGGATGGGACTTCACACTGCTCCAGGGATCTGTTGAAGATTTGTGTGAAGACCGGAGCCAGCTGGTCAGCGCAGACTCTCAGGCAGGAGGGGGACACTCTGTCAGGTCCTGCAGCTTTCTTGATCTTCTGCTGCTTGAAGAGCCGTCTAACGTCCAGTTCGTGGATCTGTAGGGCAGAGGGCGGAGATACGGTAGTTTCTGGTAATGGTGGGCAGACCGGGGAAATGGGGGTGTCCTTTTCAAATCGGCAAAAGTATGTATTTAACTCGTCAGCCATACCATTGTTGTACACTGCTTAGGGGGGAAGGTAAATGATAATTTGTTATTGCTTTCACGCCATTCCACATCGATGCAGAGTCGTTAGCGGAGAACTGTTTGTATATAAGTATAACTGTTTGTTAAGTATATATATATATATATATATATATATATATATATATATGATATACATATTGCATTTGTTGGCAATAACAAATTGGATTTGATTGGATTTACCTTTATTAGTTTCCCAGTGGATAAATTGATTTGAAGAGTACAAGGTTGATTTGCAAAATATGATGACTAACTTTCTTTTCATTATGCTTTTTATGCAGAGTATGTGAGCCACAAAAATTCGCAAACAGAGCCAGGATGGTGGTTGAGAAATTATTCAATTTGCAGGACAACTTTTGACGTTTTTAGGAAGACAAGATGAAACACATTCTACCCCATCCCCTTTCAATTGCTGCTGTGGACTACAAATTTCCCCTTGTGGGACGAATAAAGGTTTTCTGTTTCTGATTCTGATTTAAAATGCTGTAGGAATATTTCTCATCCAACTGCCTCAGAGTTAAATAGTTCTAAGTTCCGCCAAATTTGATTTTGTCATTTGGAATTTTTCAACAACACAGGAGCCAGCGACGAATTGTGACAATTGTGCTTGATCGAACGAAAAATATTCAATGTTGGCGATACGATGGCGTAAATCCAGTGTTTATTTAGTCAGCCGCAAATGCTAAATTATCTTCTGGCTGACTTTTGCGTACGGTGATGACATTTGTCAGTTCAAAAGTAGTTTGTAGTTCCGGCTTGAAAGGCGGGGGTCACCTGTTGTGATTGATTTGATTACTAGTTATTATTATTAATTGAATGCAGTGTACATTAGAGTAATTGAGTGTAGTGCACATTCGAGGATTTTCTCGCCGTTCACGTCGGTAAGTGTGGAATTGACAGATATGTTAAGTGGGCACTGGTGTCAGTCAGAGATTCAGGGGTCTAGGGCAGGGGTGTCAAAAGTCAAATGGATGGAGGGCCACAAAAAAAAATGTAGCTACAAGCCGAGGGCCGGACTGATTGAATGTTCATTGGAAATGTTTTAAATGACGCATATAGTCTAGTGAACCTAATTGACCCTACTGAAAACCTCACAAATATTCTAATATGATCAGATAAATAAAGCAATATTTTCTTATGGCTCTGTCAAAAATCTTTAATTTTCAACAGACACAAAAGACAAATTCCCTTTATATAAAAATCCCCATAACATGAACATTAAATGAAAGAAAGCTGTATTATTTAAGGCACCATCAGTAGACTATATTTTCTATTTTAGCAAAAATGGGCTAAATTTACTTCAAAGAAAAAAAAAGCAATTTTCTATCATCCACTCAACTGAAATATTTTTAAAATATAATTGGATTGAAATACAATAAAATAAAGTGCAAAAATCTATTAATCAAAAACACTTTCTTCAAGGAGAAGTAACATGCAATGAAAACAAATATTAAACTTTAACTTTTAAACTTAAACTGAGGAAAAACTCTAAATATGTGATTGCACAGTAATGTTCACTCGGTTGAGGTTGATACTTGGTGGTGTCCCATCTTTTCCACAAGTTCATCAATGTTCGGGGTCGGGCTCTGAGCTGAGGAAATCCTCAGAATTGAGTGAAGGTGTTCAGCAGTAAGTCAACTTCTGTGTGATGTTTTGTTCAGGTTCATCAAAGAAAACAGTTGTTCACACAGGTATGTGCTGCCAAACATAGACAACGTTTGAGCAGCCTGGATGCGCAGCTGGGGCATTGTGTCGGGAAGGAAACGGGCAAACTCCGCAGCACCCGCTGCCGCATATTTTGTCCTCAGTGCATCATTGCATTGGAGGTCAATCAACTCCATTTGGAGGTTTGGTGGTGAGCTTGTTGTTGTTGTTGTGCCGAGCAGTTCAAAACTGCTTTTTTGTGCTTCAAAGTCAGCAAATCGGCGTCGGAAGTCAGCGGCAAGAATACGTATTTTATCAGCAAACTGTGCGCTCGGGAACGCACTGGTAGAGAGCTTCTCTTTCATGGTCTGGCAGCTGGGAAAGTGGCTCAAATATTCTTTTCGCATCTGCATCTCCCGCAGAGTCAGTTTGGTTTTAAATGCCTTCACTGTACTGTAGATATCAGAGATGAGACGATCCCGACCCTGCAGCTGCAAGTTTATTGCATTCAGATGACTCGTAATGTCACAAAGAAAAGCCATTTCACACAGAAACCTTTCGTCTCTGAGTTGGGTTGTGTCTTTCCCTTTGCTGTCCAAGAACAGACAAATCTCCTCACAAAGCTCGAAACATCTTTCCCTGGCTTAGCCATCGCACCTCTGTGTGATAAGGCAAATCACCATGCTCTGTTTCCAACTCTGTCAGAAATGCCTTGAACTGGCGGTGATTTAAACCTTTGGCTCTGATAAAGTTAACTGCGCGCATGATGATGCTCATTACATGTTCCATTTTCAAGGCTTTACCGCACAACGATTCCTGGTGTATTATACAAGAATAAGCTGTCAGCTCACCTGTCGCGTTTTCCTTTTGCATCTTTTCCCGTATCTCCGCCACCAGTCAGCTCCATCTCATTGACACATCTTGACACCTCTTCATACAAATCATGCCCCGTAGTTGTGCCATGCATAGGACGTAAAGCCAAAAACTCCTCTGTCACGCTTAGGCTGGAGTCCACTCCGCGGATGAAAATTGACAACTGGGCAATGTCAGAAATGTCGGTGCTCTCATCCACAGCCAAGGAATATACGATGAAATCCTTTCCCTTTTTAACAAGCTGCTCTTTTAGATTGATGGACAACTGGTCTACTCGCTCGGCAATTGTGTTTCTGCTCAGACTCACATTTAAAAAGAGTTGCCTTTTTTCTGGGCAAACTTCGTCACAAACTTTAACCATACAGTTTTTGATGAAACCCCCCTCCGTAAATGGCCGTGCTGATTTAGCGATCTCTTCTGCCAAAATAAAACTGGCCTTGACAGCGGCCAGGCCTTATGATTTGACTTTTTTGAATAGAGCCTGTCGAGATTTGAGGCTTCGTTTCAATTCCTCGGCTTTCTGTAGCCTTTGTTCCATGTCCATATTCTTGTTTTTGTCCGCGTGTTTCGTTTCATGATGTCGTCTCAGATTATATTCTTTCATTACTGCCGCACTTTCTCCACACAGAAGACACACAGGTTTTCCAGCTACCTCCGTGAACATATACTCCGACTCTCACCTTGTTTGAAACCCCCGGTTCTCAGTATCCACCTTCCGTTTCGCCATTTTTGATGGGTATCTGAAAGTTAATGTTACTGTTATGCTAAAGACTGCTGTTACCAATAAATATTGAAATGAGTTTTTAAAGTTGTACGCCCCGGGCCTCAAACATTGCCACAGTCGACCATTGCTACCATCCATTGACAACTACCATCACAAAGGTAACTCAAACAACTTTATTATATAGTACAGTTTATTTGTTTAATTACAATACAATAGCACATTTATTATACATAAAATACGGTATATCTTGTGTAGTTTTAAGGTTTATTTCAAAGAAAATGTTTTATGGGGACCTGGGCACGGATTATTCTCATTTTAAGGGTTTATCGGAACTAAATGTTTGGAAGATGAACTTTTCGCCTTACACTTTCTGCGAACCAATTAAGTTCGTAAGACGAGGTATCACTGGATAGTGGTCATCAGAGTGGAGGGGAAATCAGATTGGCTAATGAGGTGAAATCTGAGCCAGAGATAGCACAATTGAAGTCATCAGATTGGCTTCAGAGAATGGTCCACTGCTCCCACAACATTATATCAAGGACCTATCAGAGCAGAGTTCTGGCATGGCCACCTCTGGCCATCTGGGATAGATATATATATATATTTATATATATATATATACAGTAAAGTCTCGTTATATCGATATTCAAGGGAGTGCGAAAAATATCGATATAACCGGGACTATCGATATATCCGACCCTGTTTGCATGTAATTTTCTCCGTGCGTGCATAGAAACAGTATCGATATAACCGGGACTATCGCTATATCCGATATCGATATAACGAGACTTTACTGTGTGTATATATATATATATATATATATATATATATATATATATATATATATATATATATATATATATATATATATATATCGCATCTCGTCCATCTCCGCTTTGTTCCAGTAGCCCATTTTTCATCAGGGTGCTCTGGTTCCCCAGCACCTGACGCAGACCTTGTTTGGCCGGGCGACGTCTGAGTCGGCATGTCATTCCATTTATTGTCTCTCATCATTGTATGATGTCTTGCCCAAGGACCCACACTGGATGATGTCATTGTGCTCATTTTCTCTGCCACAAGTGGGATACGAACCCTCGTCTCCCATATGCCAAACCGATGGATGTAGCGGTCCCGAGTGATGGGAACATCAGAAAGAAGGAACATGAGAAAATCGAGAAATACCAAGGGCTCAGAGAGGAGCTGGAGAGAGCCTGGAAGGTAAAGGTGACAGTCGTGCCTGTGGTGGTCGGAGCACTTGGGGCAGTGACCCCCAAACTCGACGAGTGGTTGCAACAGATCCCGGGAACAACATCGGATATCTCGGTCCAGAAAAGCGCAGTGCTGGGAACAGCACGGATACTGCGCAGAACCCTCAAGCTTCCTGGCCTCTGGTAGAGGACCCGAGCTGAAATGGGGACAGACACCACCCATGGTGGGTGAGACGAGGATTTTTTTTTTTTTTTTTTTTTTTATATACAGTAAAGTATATATATATATATATATATATATATACAGTAAAGTCTCGTTATATCGATATCGGATATATCGATACTATATATATATATATATATATATATATATATATATATATATATATATATATATATATATATATATATATATATATATATATATATATATATATATATATATATATATATATATATATATAGGCCCAGAGCAACCAGCAAAATTTTAGTTCGCTGACATGAATGAGAAGCGAAACGTCCGACACCTTCAAAGAAGTACTGATGACGGCTGAAGAAAACCTTTCCTCAATATCGATATTGTAAATATAACAACATACCAGTGGCGGTCCGTGCATTTCACACCTAGGCCTTCAGTGAAGTCCTGCTTAGTCCGACTTGAACAAATATCCCTTATAATACTATAATTTATAACACAACGGCTGGAGATATCATTTAGAAAAGCACACGCACGCAGTACTGGGCGTGGCATCACCTTAATCGTCTACAACACAGGCGATTTTCCGGAGCAATTACAGATCAATAAACTGCATCAGCAATTAGAACTTGTCACTATACGTGATACTGCAAACACTTAAAAATAAAAGGAAATTTAAAATCATTTGTCCACAAAGTTTTATGAAGTCCACCAAGAATATGCAATCTTTAACAAGATTTTACGCTAAATTACAAAATGTCAGTTTAATATAAGAAAAACAACAAGACGTTCACAAAAAGAACTATTTGTTGTAAATAAAAATAAACAAATCTTTTTCATTTGTTCTTGAGAATAGGTTTACCTACATGCGACAGCGAGTTGTCCTCTCCTTCAGCCATTGTGGGTTAAAAAAGCGAGTAGATATACTTGGTTTTTCTGCTAAAGTTTCCGCGTCTGATCTGTTGTCAGCTTGGTTGATTTGCATAGCGCTGCCTCCGCTGAGGGCTGAGGTAAAGTGAGTATCCAATCACAGGACGCGTACGTCATGTTCAACGCGAGGCCCTCGAGCTGGCCTTACTGTGCCAATTCGTGATCTGATTGGCTATCACAACTGTATATCAACTACATGTGCCCGTTCATGTACAGCGCACAGACGCCCTCACTGTTGATTCTGAAGGCGTCGGTCAGATTTCATACAGCCTGGCGACACAAACTAGCTGAATTCTGATTGGATTAAAAACTCTGACCTAAAACTACAACACTGAAAGGAGCATAACCAAATGGATATAATATAACATCAAGAAAACAGTATGTAGAATAATTCTATATATATTTAGAAAAAATAATGTTTTAATGAAATTGACTTTTATTATAATTATGATAATGATGTCTGATTATGTTAGGCCAGCAGAGAAGGCCTTGCTGGCCCTGACGGCCCACCACTGCAACATACAGTATCGTCTGTATTATGGATGTATGTTTTTGTTGTTGTTGTTGTCAGTGTAGTGCTACCTCGGTTTACAAACCCCTTGGCTTACGAACTTTTGAGTTTACGAACATTAAATTCATGAACATCTTACCTTGGCATCCAAACTATTTTTCGGCATACACACAGAGCGCCACAATGAGTGATGTGTCGTTGGCGAACAATCCTGTTCTCCTAAGAAGAAAATGGCAGCCAACTCATTTTTGTCCGCTAATCCCCGCCCCCAGTCTTCGGTTAAAACCATGTGATTGGTCAAGAACGCAGCAGTTAGGGGAGTTGCTTTAAACATTAAAGAGACAGGCAGAAAACAGAGAGAGAGTGGGAAAATGGAAAGAAAACAGTGGAATTTGGACCCATTTCAACGTTGATAGTTCAAAGGCAAAGTGCAGACTGCAAGGTTAAAATTCTCATCAATCAGGCTCCACAAATAACCTGCATACACCCTCTACACCTCGGACTTCAATTACAACACCCCAACCTGCCACCTTCGGAAGTTCTCTGACGACTCAGGAAACTGAGGTCTTTTGGAGTTCAGGGGTCACTCCTAAAGACTTTCTATGACTCTGTGGTGGCATCAGCCATCCACTATGGCATTGTCTGCTGGTCAGGCAGCATCACCACCCGGGACAGAAAAAGACTGGAGCGCTTTGTCAAGCGGGCCAGTTCTGTCCTGGGCTGCTCGCTGGACTCTCTAGAGGAGGTGGGCAACAGACGGACGCTAGCAAAACTAAAAGCTATGACGGACAGCCCCTCCCACCCCCTCCTGCCCATCCTGACAGCTCTGGGTAGCTCCTTTAGCCAGAGACTATTACACCCGCGCTGCAAGAAGGAGAGGTACCGCCGCTCGTTCCTACCGACTGCTGTCAGGCTTCACAATTACCAATGATCACATGTGAAAAAAAAAAAAATGGACACTTGTAAATATGGGTTGTTGCAATATATCTAAATGCATTTCTTGATTCTGCAGTATGTACAGTCTTGTTTATAGAACGGTTTTTGCACATCTACATTTGCACAGTATATAGTTGACATTTTTATTTTGTTATGCTTAGAATATCTAGTTTTCTATCCTTTCACTCCCACCCCAACCCCATCCCTCTTCAATTGCTGCTGTGGACCGCAAATTTCCCCATTGCGGGACGAATAAAGGTATTCTTATTCTGATTCTGATAAGCCATCTGTACACTTGATGCAAAAAGCTATCAACCCAGCTAAACAGACCACAATTGATGAGGAACAAGGTAAATTATTGCAGAGAAAGCACCTACAAGGGAACATTCCTCAATATGGCGAAACAAGAAGGCTACATTCCTCATCAAGTGTTTAATGCTGATCATTTTAATGGTTTCCTATGGGAAATTAATTTTTGGGATACACACTTTCTACCTTACGCACTCTGTCTGGGAACCAATTAAGTTCGTAAGTCAAGGTATCACAGTACTAAAAAAGTCATTTAAACTCATAATTAAAAATGCTGAAACAGCAATGTTAGTCAAAGGAACTAATCAACTCACTGCCAAAACTTTTAAAGCAATAAAATTGAACACAAGACAAGTGGACTGTGGACACTGCTGGCCATTCTAGCTAACACATTACATAACACTATAGAATAGTCACAGACGATTATCTGTGAGCTGCAGTGTTATAGAGTTGTATACTGTATATGGTCAATTATTGTCAACGTGGACTTAAAACCTGCCTGTTCTTATCATAATATGTCTTAATATTAATAACCTTTACAACCTATGTAATAAACAACTGACTCGACCTTTTCTCTCAAGTATATAAGGACCCAGCTTTGCTGAAGTTCTTTGGGTCTCTCATCTGGTCCCAAAGGTGAGTTATTAAGGAAACTCTGACTTTCTTTTGATTTATATGTGATTGTCTTGAATAACTTTTTGTTTTGTTGTATCTATGTGTTTATTTTTACAGTAACATAATTAAATTGTGTGGAATACGAAAATAAAAGCAAGATGACCAGGTTGACAATACTTGCAGGTATGTCAATACATTTATACATATACCCTTGTGCTAATTAATTGCACCACCCTGTGATCTTAACTGTTGGCTGTTTTAAATCATTCTAAAGCTTGTGAAAAGTTCAGAACAATCGATAAAAAGGTTTCTTCAGCCGTCATCGGTACTTCACACAATCAATCAGGAGAATAATTGGGAATCGAAAACAGCTATGGTAGGTGTCACAGAGTTTTACACTGCTATGATAGGTCCCTGCTCTCAGGTTGGGGGGGAGCAGAGGAATACTCCCTTCGGCTCCACTGATTGTCCTGACTAACGACGGGCCTGATTGCTCCACTTCCTCCGGTATCACCTCATCAGCATTACTAATACTATGTTGCCTAAGTAGACTGTTGTACGAACGATCCAAAGTAAGACTTTAGTTCGCTGAAGAAGCATCTTGGATAAGAAGCGAAACGTCCGACACATTCAAAGAGGTACAGATGACGGCTGAAGAAACCTTTTTATCGATGGACCACTCCTGTACGACTGAGAGCTTACACAGACGAAGTTCAGAACAATGTTTGCCACTATCGGGGAGGTATACTTGACCAATCCCTAGTTAATATGTTTGCCAGGCCTCTGACTGGATAATTAATGTATTACCATGTCCTAATCCCCTTTCCGTCGGGTATAAAAAGAAGGGGTTTGGGGTTTATAAATCAAGATGGATACAACACAGCAGATTTCTTTGCACAGAAGGACATTATTATTATTGATAATAATAATAATAATAATAATAATAATAATAATAATAATAATAATAATAATAATAAATTTGATATCTCGGCGCTTTTCAAAACTCTCAAGGTCACTTTAAAGTCACAGGATAACTTTTTCTGTGGGTGAGCAGCGCCAGCCACACGCGCCAGCGTTCACTAAACCTGGAAGTTAATAGATAGAAATTATAAAAAAGACAAAGAGAATAGTTTTGCACAATCTTTCTTACTAATGTCTACATAAACAAAAGTCAAAAGAATAAAAAAAAACTAAATAACAAATAATATGACAACACAAAGACACAGAGAGTCATTCATTCTCCAGGAATTACTGTACCCTCTTTGTGATGTGAAGCAATGAATTTAAACTGGCCAGAAAATCAATTTACGGCTGTTTTTAAGTGAAGATCATCAAAATAGGTCAGCAGATGTTTTTCACTGAACTGAAAAACAGAAGCTCCTTTTTTGATGGATTGGCCTGGCAATTCACCGGACTTGAACCCGATTGTGAATTGATGGTCAAGATTCATCTGAGTGAGAAAGATTGCACAACAAAAAAGGCCCAATTTGTGCTATCAGAATCAGAATCAGAATCAGAATCAGAATCAGAATCATCTTTATTGCCAAGTATGTAGAACACACAAGGAATTTGTTTCCGGTAGAACACGCTGCACTAGTAATAATAATAATAATAATAATAATAAATAATAATAATAATTGGATTGGATTGGATTGGATATGCCTTTATTAGTCTCACAGTGGAGAAATTTACATTTCACAGCAGCAAAGTGATGAAAGGAATGAAAGTAGAAAAACGAAATACATGAGCTGCTGGAAATAATAATAATAATAATAATAATAATAATAATAATAATAATAATAATAATAATAAGAATAATTAATAATAAGTACAGATGACGGCTGAAGAAACTTTCTCGTCGATGGACCACTCCTGTAAGATTGAGAGCTTACACGGACAAAAAATGTATCCAATTATGCCAAAATAACAGGGCGGTGCAATTAATTTGCACAAGGATGTATACCTATTTACACGCTTGTCTCTTGAGGTTTGATGATAAATATTTCTCTGTAATCAATATAGGCTTGTGCCTGGTGCTATGTCAACTGGGTAAGTTGTCCACAAAGACATTTCCGTTTCAATCAACGTCATTCCAAATCAGTTGTCTGGTGAATCTGTTGATGTTTGCCTTCCTTCCAAAAGGATCTGCCACCCAAATGGTGTGCTACTTCACCAACTGGTCGCAGTACAGACCTGGTGAGGGCAAATACATGCCACAAGACGTGGACCCCTTCCTGTGCACCACCCTGATCTACGCCTTCTCAATCATCAACTCCAAAAATGAGCTGGTTACTTATGAGTGGAATGACGACGTTCTGTACAAGTCTTTCAACAACCTAAAGACCAAGTAAGTCAGCCAAATGTCAATCGAAGCTACGGTGATACCTCAGTTTACGAATCCCTTGGATCACGACCTTTTTGGTTTCCGAACGTTAAATTTACTAACATTTTACCTTGGCATATGAACTTTTTTTCGTGATACACACAGAGCTGCCTCAATGAGTGATGTGTCGTTCGGAAACGAGCCCGTTCTTCTAACAACAAAATGGCAGCTGACTGTTTTGGTCCTCTATTCCCCACCCCCAGTCTTCGGTTAAAGCCATGTGATTGGTCAACAACGCAGCAGTGAGGGGAGGTGGTTTAAACATTAAAGAGACAGGCAGACAACAGTGAGAGTTTTCAACTTTGATAGTTCAAAGTCAAAGTGTAGAATGCAAGGTTAAAATCTCCCATCAATCAGGCTCCACAAATAACGCGCACAAGCCATCTGAACACTTGATGCAAAAAGCTACCAACCCAGCTAAACTGAACTCATTTGATGAGGAACGAGATAAAATTATCACAGAGAAAGCACCTACAAGGAATCATTCCTCAAGATGGTGAAAGAAGAAGGTTACGTTCCTCATCACGTGTTTAATGCTGAGGAAACCGGCCACTCCGTTCCATCAAGCCATCAACGAACATCACAAAGTTAAATAAAATGACTTTATTATACAGCACAACTTATTTATTTAAGTATATTACCATATCACATTTATTATACATAAAATAAGGTCTATTTTGTGTAGTTTTAAGGCTTAGAAAAGTGTAAAATTATGTTTTATGGGAACCTGGGAATGGATTAATCCCATTTTAATTGTTTCCTATGGGAAATTAATTTTTGGGATATGCACTTTTCGCCTTACACACTGTCTGGGAACCAATTAAGTTTATAAGCCAAGGTATCGCTGTATTTTGGACTATGAGTCAATATGTGATGACCATGACTAGACATTTTTTTTAACTTCTTACTTCCTTGAAACATGTAAATTGGGCAAAATGATTATGTTAGGTTCAGATTATCTTGAAAGGATGATCATTTATTGATGGAAAAATCGAGCAGGAATCAAAAGTAAATAATAATAATACATTTCATTTCCAAGCGCCTTTCAGAACACTCAAGGACACTTTACAATCAAAAAACAATACAGAAAACAATAAAACCATAAATAAAATGCTAAATAATAAAATAACTAATTGAACTAGACTATGAATGCAATTTTAAACAGATGGGTTTTGGTGGGATTTGTAAGTAGGAAGGGAGTCAATATTACGGATGTTGGGTACAGAGCGGCTGAAAGCTCTGCACCCAATTGTGGTGAGACGGGCAGAAGGCACATAGAGGTGAAGGGAGGATGAGGATCTTAGGGGCCGAGAGAGAACAGAGATTTGAAGCAGGTCAGCCACATAGTAAAAGTAAGAGACAAAAAGAGTCTTTAATATTTGGGATGGCACAAAATGTGGGCTCCCGTATTGATGTTAGGGCCGAGAGAGCGCCGCCGCTGTATGGGTGAACCTTTATGAAGACCGCGGATATGACCGGTCGTATAATTAAACGGAGGAAAAAGTTTCTTCAGCCGTCAACTGAACACTCTTGTATGACTGAGAGCCTACGCAGACAATATCAATCGGATGTTTTAAGAAAATGAAACAATGTTTACAATGTGTTTGTATGGCGAATTCCATTAACAGATTAATGACAATAGTTCTCTGCTCGCCCCAACCCGAGAGCAGGCACCTATCACAGCAGAGTATAGATATATATATATATATATATATATATATATATATATATATATATATATATATATATATATATATATATATATATATATATATATATATATGGCTGTACATCTGTACTTACACTATCCGTATATAGATATATATATATATATATATATAGTAAAGTCTTGTTATATCGATATCGGATATATCGATATTCCCGGTTATATCGATATTTTTTCGGACTCCCTTGAATATCGATATAACGAGACTTTACTGTATATATATATATATATTATATATATATATATATATATATATATATATATATATATATATATATATATATATATATATATATATATATATATATATAGATATAGATATAGATATAGATATAGATATATATATCTATATACGGATAGTGTAAGTACAGATGACGGTTGAAGAAACCTTCCCATCAATGGACTACTCCTGTACGACTGAAAGCTTACACAGATTACTATTTATTTTTTCTTCTTGTATTTTTTTTTGTACTTTCCAAATTTCTGTTATATGTTATTATAGTCACCAAACAAAACAAAAAAAAATAACAAAAACTGCAATTTACAGGAATCCTCATCTGAAGACTCTTCTGGCTGTTGGTGGATGGAACTTTGGATCCCAACAGTGAGTTGTCTTTTTAACATTGGACATTGTTAGTTTAGAATAATCCAAGCTAATATTAGCACAGTTACATTTAATCTTTTAACAATTTTGAACGGAATTAGATATTTACCTTATTGCGCAACATTTTACCCGAACAATTGGCGTGTTCGTTGTGAGAGGGATGACCAAAAAGCCGGCAAGTTACTCACAGATAATTTATTCCTAACAATTTGATCGAATACAGATTTCTGGGTATTAGGTCCCTGACAGAAAATATTTGTGTGCCCCCAAATCAGTACGAGAGACGATGACTGAGACTGAGAGCCCAGATTTAAATGTGTACCACATGCATATTCAAATTTGGCCCACACAAAGAAATTCTCCATTTGGTCCTTCCTGGGATCTGGTTTCACGTCTCTGTTCCCAAGGTATTTCCCGACCTCGAGGCGGGATGGAAGGTAGATCAAAAGTTGCGTCCTGCCGAGTCAGCGTTTGGTCACTTCCTTTCATCTGCCATGTCTAGCGTTTGGCCATGGTGTCGTTTTACACTTCCTTTATGTTTGCCAGCCGGCTCCCCTTCAATCTCCGGGCACCTAAAAAACATGTCTCCAACCAACAATATCTCTTTGTTCTGTTATCTATCTAATTACATGCAAAGCAATATTTATACTGATTAAACTTTTTACCTTGAGCAATATGGCTAAATAATTGTATCTATTTCCTTCAACATGCATCCATTGCTTGGACCGTACAAATTGTGTGCTGGTCGTATCAGGAGTACTGGGGGATGAGATTCTAGATGTTCTATTTCCGACTATGTGTAAAAGGCTTCAATACCGTTTCCTGCAGGTTTTCCATCATGGTGTCCAACCCAACGAACCGTCAGACTTTCATCCAGTCTACCATAAAATTCCTTCGGACTCATGGTTTTGATGGTCTGGATTTGGACTGGGAGTACCCTGGAGCTCGTGGGAGCCCTCCCGGGGACAAGCAGAAGTTCACCTTGCTCTGCAGGGTGAGCACATGCTGTATATCTTGATGTGTTCTGCAGATTTTAATCAGGATTTCTTCTCTCAAAAGGATACTTTTGTAAATTGTGGGTGTATTTCCACAGGAACTTGTTCAAGCCTATGTTGCTGAGGCCAAGGCTACTGGTAATACGCAGCTCATGTTGACTGCTGCAGTGTCTGCTGGAAAGGGGACCATTGACGGAGGATATGAAATTGCTGAGATTGCCAAGTAAGTGTGTTGACTTCTTTCTTGCTAATACCAAATGAGATCTATGCTTGCAGGCACAACTGTGGATGAAGACGCTCTTGAAGGCACTCTTTTGTGTGGGGAATGGTTTGCCATTCAGTTTTTTTGTACATTATAAAAAGGTCTGTTTTATGCAGCACACGTCTTGCAAAGAAAGAGTATTCTTTATGGTATATTCCAGTTTTTTTTCTAATAATCCTTTCATATAAAGAAAAAGACAGGAATAATAGTGAGCCATGTTAACTCATCGAGCTAGCTAGCTATTTGCTATCTACAGGTAACATCCGACTTACAACCAGCTCGACGTACGACCACCCGTATTTACGACCATGACTTCCAGACTCTATTTTTAAAATTTTAAATTCTACGCCTGGGACTGCAACGTGCTAGCAGGCCGGCAACGTGTATGACAATTTCGGCCAGCCAGCCAGCATCTCACTCGCACAGCAATCGACCGTGTGATGGCACCAGAAGGGGGAATTTGCGAGTAATTTAGCCTCAGAGTCCCTATTTGAATGGATTTTGACTTGCGATCATTTTGACTTACGACCGTTTGGTCGGAAAGGAACTCGGTCGTAAATCGGATGTTACCTGTATTTGCTATCTAACTGGCTGGCTATCTATCTAGCTAGCTAACTGTTAGCTATCTATTGGCTAGATAGATAGCTTTCTATCTATTTGAGTTACTTCCGGGTTGAGTGAACGTTGGCGCGTGTGGCTGCCGCTGCGCACCCACATAAAAAATGATCCAGTGACTGTGAAGTGAACTTGAGAGTTTTGAAAGGCACTAAGAAATGAAATGGATTATTATTATTGTCATATCCATGTGAACTTCAGTTTATTTTGTACCTAAATCAGGGAACTGGACTTTATCAATGTGATGACCTACGACTTTCATGGAACTTGGGAGCGGTTCACCGGTCACAACAGCCCTCTGTTCCGTGGGTCTGAGGACTTTGGTGACCTCATCTACTTTAACACTGTCAGTCACAATAACTTACTCTGGGAGGTCTAATCTTCTTTTCAAAAACGAGATCTGAACCATTTTCTATTCCCTATTTAGGACTACGCAATGAAGTACTGGCGAGACAATGGCACCCCAGTGGAGAAACTGAGGATGGGTTTTCCTGCCTATGGTCGTACGTTCCGTCTGACGTCATCAAACACCGGAGTTGGAGCCCCAGCGAGTGGACCCGCATCAGCTGGTCCATTCACACGTGAAGCTGGATTCTGGTCCTACTATGAGGTCCTAGAAATACTTTAGCATTTGAAATCTTTCGTGCGAGTCAGAACACGACAAAAATTGTAGTCAACAGCATAACGCTTTATGATGTACAGTGATACCTCGGTTTACGAACCCATTGGAATACAAACTTTCCGGTTTACGAACGTTACAATTATGAAAATTTTACCTTGACATAGGAACTATTTTTCGGGATACACACACAGCGCCACAATGAGTGATGTGTTGTTCGCGAATGAGCCCTTTCTCCTAACAAGACAATGTCAGGCAACTGTTTTTGTCCTCTATTCCCCGCACCCAGTCTTCGGTTAAAGCAACGTGATTGGTAAAGAACGCGGCAGTGGGGTGGGGTGGGGGGGTAAACATTAAAGAGACGGGCAGACGAAAGTGAGAGTGAGTGATGAAATGGATAGAAAACAGTGAAATTAGTTTCAACTTTGATAGTTCAAAATCAGAGTGTAGACTGCAAGGTTAAAATATCCTATCAATCAGGCTCAACAAATAAGCCGCACAACCCATCTCTACACTTGATGCAAAAAGCTATCAACCCTGTTAAACAGAACATAATTGATGAGGAACAAGGTAAAATGATAGCAGAGAAAGCCCCTCCAAGGGATCATTCCTCAAGATGGTGAAAGAAGAAGGCTACGTTCCTCGTCAAGTGTTTAATGCTGATTAAAGCTATCCATTCCATCAGGCCATCAACGACCATCATAAAGGTCAATAAAACGACTTTATTATATGGTACAGTTTATTTCTTTAATTATAATACCATAGCAACTTTTATTATACATAAAATAATGTATATTTTGTGTAGTTTTAAGGCTTAGAAAATTAGATTCCTATGGGAAATTAATTTTTGGGATACACACTTTTCGCCTGACACTGTCTGGGAACCAATTAAGTTCGTAAACCAAGGTATCACTTTGACTTTGTTGTCCGTGGTTCAGATCTGCAACTTCCTCAAGGGGACTACCATTCAATGGATCGATGACCAGAAGGTTCCTTATGCCACCAAAAACAACGAGTGGGTGGGATTTGACAACAGGGAAAGCTATGAGACCAAAGTAGGTTGGAATGAACTGGAAATATTTGAGCGGCCCACCGGACCTGATTGAAATGTTCTGTCTTGATCCCATTAGGTGCGTTACCTGCAAGAGCAGCGGTTTGGTGGTGCTTTTGTGTGGGCCCTTGATTTGGATGACTTTGCTGGACGATTCTGTGGAGCTGGAAACCACCCTCTTCTGGATCATCTACGCACGCTTCTCAATATTGGTAAAGCATACCTGTAACTGTAACTTAAGACAGTAAGCTAGCTATCTAGCGAATAGATAGCTAATACCTAGTGAATAGATATCTATTGGCTAGCGAATAGATGGCTATTAGCTAGTGGATAGATAGCTATTAGTGAGCGAATCGATAGCCATTAGCTAGCGAATAGATAGCTGATAGCTAGGGAATAGAGAGCTAATAGCTACCGAATAGATAGGTATTGGCTAGGGAATAGATGTCTATTAGCTAGTGAATAGATCTATTTGCTAGGTATTAGCGATCTATTCACTACTTAATAGCTATCTATTCACTAGCTAATAGCCATCTATTCGCTAGTCAATACCTATCTATTCAGTAGCTATTGGCTATCTATTCCCTAGCTATTACCTATCTATTCGCTACGTCTGTGTAAGCTCTCAGTCGTACAGGAGTGGTCCATCGATGAGAAGGTTTCTTCAGCCGTCATCTGTACTTTTTGAAGGTGTCGGACGTTTCGCCTCCTATCCAAGAGGCTTCGTCAGCGAACTAAAGTCTGACTGGTCGTATCGGCCCTATTTATATATCCCTAATGTCCAGACATGGTGGCGCCGGACACAGCTATGATAGGTCCCTACTCTCAGGTTGGGGGGAGCAGAAGACCACTCCCTGTGGCCCCACTGATTCTACATGTTCCTACATTCCTGACTAACGACTGGCCTGTTTGCCCCCCTCCCTCTGGTATCACCTCATCAGCATTACTAATGTTGCCTAACTTATGTTGCCTAAGCAGGCTATTGTATGAACGATCCAAATTGAACCTCACCCCACCAGACCGGTTTAATTAAGGATTTAGTTGTTTTATGAGAATCGCTAGATAATAGCTATCTATTCGCTAGGTATTAGCGATCTATTCACTAGGAATTAGCAATGTATTCCCTATCTATTAGCGATCTATTCGCTAGCTAATAGCTATCTATTCACTAGCTATTAGCTATCTATTCACTATATAGATAGCTAACTTGCTGACGGCTGCCTACTCGGGCGCCATCTTGGACTCCTTCCTTTTAGCTAATACCTAGCGAATAGATCACTAATACCTAGCGAAAAGATAGCCAATAGTTATCCATCTAGCTAATTGATACAGTACCGAGCTAAATGGCTAGATAGCCATCTAGATAACAAGTTAGCCAGCTAATAGATTTTCAAGAGGTCAACTGAAGACGCATAGCTGATGGACTGCCTACATCTGTTCAATTAATAATAATTATAATGAGGATCCATTTCATTTATAAGCACCTTTCAGAACTCTCAAGGTCACTTTACAATCACAGGATAGGTTTTTCTGTAGGTGGGCAGCGGCAGCCACACGCGCCAGCGTTCACTCAACCCAGAACTTGATAGATAGAAAGCTAGCTAGTTCGCTAATAGATAGCTAATAGATAGCTAATAGATTGCTAATAGATAGCTAATAGCTATCTAGCTAGATAGCTAATAGATAGCTAAATAGCCAATAGATAGCTGGTTAGATAGCTACCGAGCTAGATATCTGTATAGCTAATAGCTACATGGCTAAATAGCTAGAATGCCAGCTAAATAGCTAATAATAGATAGCAAATAGCAGTATTAACTCATTCACTGCCAGATATTGTTCGAGTCTGAAATGAAATATGACAAGTCAGAATCAGATTTATTGGTCAAGTGTGCAAAACAAAAAACAAATACAAAAACAAGTAAAGAATTTACTTCCCAATTAAGTGCGGCCGACGTCCGATTTTTGTAGTTGACGTTTTTCAAAACAGAATAAATAGAAAGCTAGCAAACTAGCTAATACATAGCTAATAGATAGCTAGCTAGATAGCGAGATACCATATAGCTAATAGAAAGCTACCTAGATAGCTAGCTAGTCAGCAAGATAGCTCATAGATAGCAAATAGACAGCTAGCCATGTAGCTAGCTAGCGACATCAACCAAAAAGCGATAAATCATCACATTTTGATCAGCCAACGTTTCCCCTGTATTTTATACTTCTTTTAGCATTTCAAATGATGTACGTCGTACGACAACTTCTATACTGGAAAAAAAAAATGTAAACTGATTGTAGGTCAACGAAAATGCTACCGCCGATCGCTACTAGGGTCACTGCAAAATGGGCGTGGCCATTTCAATTAAAATGCAACTGAATCAATATGCTCCATTCAATCCACACAACCGTTTTGTTGCGTTTTTGGGTCAGAATTTAAATAACAATTCTTTCTTTTCATTCTTTTCACAATTTATTTTGTCTGTGTTTTATATGTGTGTTTGGATTTTTATGTTTTCCCAGAATAATTACTTTTTTTTTTGGGGGGGGGTATTTATTTTCTGTTTTCATGAATTTTAGAGGAAATTGACACCCAAAAGTCGTCCGAAAATTTTAACGCTATCTAACTACCTAGCTAGCGATCTATTTGTTATCTATTAGATAGCTAGCTAACTTTCTATCTATTTGAGTTGTTCCGGGTTGAGAGAATGCGTGTGGCTGCCGCTGCTCGCCCGCAGAAAAACTGATCCTGTGACTGTAAAGTGACCTTAAGAGTTTTTAAAGGCGCTTAGAAATGAAATGTATTATTATTATTAATATAAACCAGCAAAGTAATCCTCAATCGTATTTTTATTTATTTTGAATTGCTGCGTACGGTCGTATGGATAAAAGCATAACATGCACATGCGCGGTAAGCTAGCTGTCTGCGTTTCAGCTCGCGTTAGCATTTTAATAATGTATGCCGTACTACAACTTTTCTACCGCCATTGTAATCCTTTATAAGTGTAGCTATTAGCCAAGGTTGACAGGATGGCTATCTGAAATATTTCAACTTCCAAAAACACATTCCAAAATCTTAAGTTAACATCACTTATTTCTTGTCGTGTCCTTCAGAGTTGCCCCCACTGCCTCCGACCACCACCCCAAAACCTGGCGCTAGCACCACGGCGCGACCAACCACAACCACCACGGCCACAACTCATGCCCCTGGATCGGGCTTCTGCAACGGAAAACCCGATGGCCTTTATCCCCACGAGGATGACAGACACAAGTTCTACATGTGTGCTGGTGGAATCACCCATGTGAGGAATTGTGGTAGCGGATCCGTCTACGACGACGGCTGCAAGTGCTGCACGTGGCCATGAGCAACGACTGGAGGAAACAGACATAACAACTCAAAGAAACATCTAATAAAACTTATCAAGCAACGGTTGTGTGTTGAATTATTTCTAATAGAAATATTAATAATAATACATTTCATTTACAAGCGCCTTTCAAAACTCTCAAGGTCACTTTACAGTCATAGGATAAGCTTTTCTGTACGTGAGCAGTGGCAGCTACATGAGCCAGCGTTCACTCAACCCTCAAGTAACTTGATAGATAGAACGCAAGCTGGTTTGCCCATAGATAGCGAATAGATAGCTAATAAATAGCTCATCGATAGACATCTGGCGGTGTTATTTCCTTCCACCTGGGGGCGGCATTTCCCTTTGTACCTGGTTTCGGATTCAGCTGTTGTTGAATCGCTATATAAATCAATGTGTCGTACTTTGTTACATCCGGGTTGAGTGAACGCTGGCGCGTGTGGCAGCCGCTGCTCACTCGCAGAAAGAATATCCTGTGACTGTAAAGTGTCCTTGAGAGTTTTGAATGGCACTTATAAATGAAATGTATTATTATTATTATAATAGATAGCTAGCGAGTTAGCCAATAGATAGCTAACTAGATAGCCAATAAATAGCTAGTTAGATAGCTACCTAGCTAGATATCTATATACCTGATAGATATATAGCTAGCTAGCCAGCTAAATAGCGAATAGATAGCAAATAGCAATATGAACTCATTCACTGCCAGATAACAATAACAATAATAATAATAATAATAATAATAATAATAATAATAATAATAATAATAATAATAATAATAATAATACAGTTCATTTCTAATCGCCTTTCAAAACTCTCAAGGTCACTTTTTACAGTCACAGGATACGTTTTTTTCTGAGGGTGAGCAGCGGCAGCCAAAAGCGCCAGCGTTCACTCAACCCCGAAGTAACTCAGATAGCAAGCTAGCTAGCTAGTGAAAAGCTAGCAATTAGCCACCGAATAGATAGCTAATAGCCAGCAAATAGACAGCTAATAGCTAGTGAATAGATAGCTAACAGCTAGCTATTAGCCAATGTATAGATAGCCATTACCTCGCAAATAGATAGCGATTAGCCAGCGAATAGATAGCTATTAGTACTTGAGACGTGAAGCAAAATGGGAGACCAAACAAATGTAAATTTCTCCACTGTGAGACTAATAAAGGCATATCCAATCCAATCCAATCCAATCCAATCCAATCCAAACAATGAACACCCCTAAAGATCGTCTAAAGAAAACAAACACCATATTGTTCGAGTATGAAGAATTATGTTATGACCATAAAATGTTCTTATGAAATATGACATGCCAGAATCAGATTTATTATTCAAGTGAACAAAAACAAGTAAGGAATTTACTTCCCAATTAAGGGCGGCCCGGTAGTCGAGACGTCCAATTTTTGTATTTGACATTTTTCAAAACAGCGTATCTCTGCCCAGAGAACACAAAAGTTAGCTCAATGTTCAAGCTAACGTTGAACATTGAGAATAACACCCTGTTTTGGTTTTCTTCAACCTGTTGCATAGAACTTGCTGAGTCGAATATTTCCTTGCATATCATCGCACGTCCATCCAATAGCAAACTTTTGTCACGTGCTCGGTGAGAGTTTCAGTGTCCACAATGATTTGAATGTGATGAAAAAGAGTGTGCAGCGGCTTTTGACAACCTAGCAGCATACACCTAAAAAGAGAAATTGGGTGTTGAGGTGGTTGGGAATAAATTAGCGACATAAGAACAGACGCACAGTGTGTTCATATCGATGAAAAGGTTTCTCCAGCTGTCATCTGTACTTC
Organism: Hippocampus bargibanti; assembly: GCF_051943395.1. NCBI lineage: Eukaryota > Metazoa > Chordata > Actinopteri > Syngnathiformes > Syngnathidae > Hippocampus > Hippocampus bargibanti. The sequence goes on from NC_142745.1 coordinate 23,351,548, forward strand.
TTTGAAGGTGTCAGACGTTTCATTTCTCATCCAAGAGGCTTCGTCAGCGAACTAAAAGTTGCTGGTAGTTTTGGCCCTACATATATATCCCTACAGTCCAGAGGTGGCGGTATCAGACCTCTGCTATGATAGGTCCCTGCTCCAAGGCCAGGGGGACCTTATCAACAACGCAGGGATAATATTACTGGGCCTCAAGATGCAGTACATATGCACCTAAAAGCTAGCAACCACTTATTTGACGACAGTGAGGTTGAAAGCAAAAAAAAATAGATAGGTTGAAAGGGGAATAAAAGAAGCTATCTTCATAAAACAGCAAAACCCTTCACTAAATCGCCATGGCGGGGCGATGTTTAATTTGGATCGCTCTTATAAAAGGGTTCTTAGGCAACCTAGGCTTAGTTATAAATGGGGCAATCAGGCCAGTTGTAGACCCCATAATAAGGCAGGACGATAGAAGTAATCAGTCAGGACAATAGAAGGGACCTATCATAGCAGAGGTCTGGCACGACACCTCTGGACTGTAAGCATATATATATATATACAGTAAAGTCTCGTTATATCGATATCGGATATATCGATAGTCCCGGTTATATCGATACTATTTCTATGCACGCACGGAGAAAACTACATGCATCGGATATATCGATAGTCCCGGTTATATCGATATTTTTCGGACTAATATCGATATATTTATATATATATATATATATATATATATATATATATATATATATATATTATATCTCTTGGACGAGAAGCGAAACGTCCGACACCTTCAAAGAAGTACAGATGATGGCTGAAGAAACCTTTTCATCGATGGACCACTCCTGCACCACTGAGAGCTTACACAGACGTAGTGTGTTCGTATGTACAAAATCAGAAAGTGACGGCAAAAAAAAAAAAAAAAAAAAACATGTCAACACTATCTTGTTACCAATATGTCATTTTAACATGATTAAAAAAAACAGCCAAAAGACCAAGAAAAAAAAAAGGAGAAATGCATTCTAGAGCAAGAGATCAATGGCAAAAGGCAGTGGCGGTCTGTCAAGGCCTGCAAAGCCTCCTCTGCTGGCCGAAAAATCTGAATCACGGACTGATTTTAATTATATTTTGTTCATGAATACTTAAATACTTAAAGGACAAGCATCTAAAATACCCAAAACACGCAGTATGATATTTTTATTCAAATGCAAAACACCAAATAAAATGACTTAAAGTGTCCAAAATCTGCAAAAAATTGAGCTGCGAATTGGGCATTTTCAGAAAGTCCCGCCCCCAGTTTGTGACGTCACGCCAAAACGTCTTGCATTGCTGGAGAATAAAAACAATGGCTTCAGATTCGGATAATATGCTTTCTTGTTACACATTCAGTTATGAATATGATTCAAATAGTTCTGAAGAGGAAAGCCTACATGTTTGCAATCAATTAAATAATTTATTCTGTGTCATTTGGAGGCCAACGGGCAGGGGGGAATGTTGCACCCAAAAATGGCGACCAGCTCCCGTGAGGAATGAATCAGCCCGTTTCCACAGGCTGATAAATTCTTTCCATGGAGCTTGGACTCCCTCTGCTGGCGGCTTTTGGATGTAACATCAAGGTTTTCAGATAAACAGTACAGCAAAATACATTGACGTAATCAAGGATGCGACAATGTGTCTTTTTGTCGGTCGGGGGAGGGGTCCTTTCATGACGTAATGTGAGTACTCATCACCAACTCAAAAACAAGACTTCCTGAATGTTCAGTGCGAGTCTTAAAACGTAAAATATAGATAGCTATATGCGATGGAATCTTTGTAAAATACGCTCAGTCGAAGTCATTTGAAGCTATTTTACAAATTATGGACGCAACTTGTCCGGAGACGTCGGTTGTCCTTTAAATAATTCCTAATTGTCTTTCAGCTTCATTTTCCTCTGTTGTACTGCTTCCAGATGTGTGTTTTCGTATTTAAGCATTGAACCAATCACATTTCAGCCATCATTTGTTAACAGGGTAAGAAATCGACCTGGATGCCTTCATAATCAGTTCTGCAGGCCCTGTAGCATCAAATGTGTCAATCAAACTGTTGCTTTAACCAGATTTCGAGTTCGCAACCTAAAAGGGGTACCGTGAGAGTTTTCTCACATTCTGATTGGCTCGTCAAATGATTATAAATAGATAAAAACAGAGCAGTGAAGCAACTTACGAACAAAATCACCTTACGAACGACCGCTCGGAACGTATTTCGTTCGTAAGGTGGGGAGCATCTGTACTATGCAATTTGATGATTTGACTCTGTACTTTTTTTGTCCTACACTCCCTTTACAGTCCATTTATGTCATTATGGTCTGGCTATCTCCAGTGAAGCATACTGGCCAGAGCTAGCACACTGCATTTAATAGCGGTTTTGTCAACTGACAGTGGCTGAAGGATGAGAAGAAATACATTTGGTGGCAGATATATTGTTGTAAAGCGATTTTCAAGACCGACTTTTCAAGAAAAATGGCCATCATTAATTAAGAAAGGTTGGTTAGTTATTTCCTGGATAATGGTAGCCTCTAGTGGACTTCTAGTTAATTACTCCGCCTTTTTTCAATCTGCATTGATTCAGACATAGCACTACTGAAGGCCTAGCGATGAAAACCATGGCCCGCCACTTGAAAAAAGGTATATTTTCGAGAGTATATGTGTGGTAATACGGTTGAGCAGAAGGTCACGGATGAGTGTGTTTTTGCAGTTGAACAGTGTTTAGCCTCTGATGTGAGTTTGACCTTCTCCTCAAGCTCATTTTGATCCAATGGAAAGTGTCAAACCGAGCAATGTCCTTCGCAGAAGCAGGGGGGGGGTACAAGTTTGTGGAATGTCAAAACTATAAATAAGCTTGCGCGAGCCAGGTGAGCGGGGGCGGGAGGCTTCAAGCATAGGCAGTAAGATTGACATGACAGTACAGTGATACCTTGACTTACAAACTTAATTGGTTCCCAGAAAGTGTGTGCAAGGCGAAAAGTGTGTATTCCAAACATTAATTTCCCATAGGAAACTAGTAAAAAGAGAATAATTTGTTTCCAGGTCCATTAACTAAATAAGCCTTAAAATTACAGCCAATATACCTTAAATTATGTATAATAAATGTGCTATGGTATTGTAATTAAATAAACTGTACAGTATAATAAAGTTGTTTTATTGACCTCTGTGATGGCTTGATGGAATGGATAGCTTTTTGAATCAACATTTGGGTAAGCTCTCAGTCATACAGGAGTGGTCCATCGATGAAAAGGTTTCTTCAGCTGTCATCTGTACTTCATTGAAGGTGTCGGACATTTTGCTTCTTATCCAATATGCTTCTTCAGCAAACTAAAGTCTTACTAGTAGGCAACATAGGATTAGTTATGCTGATGAGGTGATACTAGGGCAAATAGGGCAATCAGACTAGTCGTCAGTCAAGCAATCAGTGGAGCCGCAGGGAGTAGTCCTCTGCTCCCCCAACCTGAGAAGAGGGTCCTATCATAGCAGAGTCCGGCACTGCCACGTCTGGACAGTAGGGATAAATATAGGGCCGAAACTACCAGTAAGACTAGTTCGCTGAAGAAGTATCTTGGATAAGAAGCGAAACGTCCGACACCTTCAAAGAAGTACAGATGACGGCTGAAGAAACTTTTTGCGTGAAATGTCTCAATGAGCCCTGGGTTGTACATCTTGACATCTTGGAAGTTGTGATATTGCAACACAAACAGATGCAGGCAGACACACTAGAAACATTAATAGGTTATTTGTGGAGCCTGATTGATGGGATATTTTAACCTTGCAGTCTACACTCTGCCTTTGAACTATCAAAGTTGAAACGAGTAAAAATTTCACTGTTTTTCCATGTTCTCACACTTTCACTTTTGTTTTTTTTTCACTTTAGTTTTTTTTTTTCACTTTTGTTTTTTTTTTTTTTGTTTCAAGCTCTGTCGTCTGTCTTTCGTGTTCATGTGCAGCTCTGTGTTTCTGTAACCACTCTCTCACTCACTGCTGCATGTGTCCTGCTTGCGTGTGTCACCGCCCTCCTCTACCACGGAACTTGACCAATCACGTGCGGCTTTAACCGAAGACTGGAGAACCGACTCGTTCGCGCACGGCACATCACTCATTGTAGCGCTCAGTGTGTTTCTCGAAAAATAGTCATATCATATTCTCGCGCATTTAATGTTCGTAAAGCGAAAAGTTAATTAGCTGAAGCGTTCGTAAGCCGAGGTATCACTGTGTATAGTGCAAACGAGAAATGACAGAAGGGTGGATTTTATTGCCTGTTGATGCCGGGTCAAACACAAAGAAAAGAAAAAAAACACAGATGCTAACCCTTCAATCAGAGGACATTAAGACGAAAAAATAAATATCAATTTGTGTTTTATATCAGTGTAAAAAAGTCATCAGGTGTTTTTAATTTAACCAAGAGTAGGCAAAAAAAAGGCCTCAAAAAGTCCAATAGTTCTTTGACGGCTTACAAAGTCTCCTCAATGTCTTCTTCGAACACTCCAGGAGTGGAAGTGGTATGGGATATTTTTGAGAAACGCAACATTCCAAGACCAGTTCTAAGTCCGGTTGTGGTCCTCACAACAGGGATTCTGGGCTCTCGGCCTGGTCGGATTGATCAAACAATGATGACAAGGTCTGGCTGAGGTCCAGAGGCCCAAAGCTGATCTCGTTGGTGTGGACGAGGCGTATGAGGGCTTTGTACAGGAACTGGTCCAGATCCTAGCGAGAAGACCATAGGAATGTATAGTTATTCAGTAGCCTTCAGTAGTGCTGTGTCTGAATCAATCTATATTGAAAAAAGGTGGTGTGATTTACTACTACTGATCCTGCTACTGCTCCTGCTCCTGCTACTGCTACTGCTCCTGCTACTGCTACTGCTCCTGCTCCTGCTCCTGCTACTGCTACTACGAATGATAATAATACATTTCATTTCTAAGCGCCTTTCAAAACTCCCAAGGTCACTTTACAGTCATATGATACATGTTTCTGTGGATGAGCAGCGGTAGCCACACACGCCAGCGATCACTCAACCCGGAAGTAACTCAAATAGATAGAAAGCTAGTTAGCTAGCTACCCAATAATAATAATAATAATAATAATAATAATAATAATAATAATAATAATAATAATAATAATAATAATAATAATAATACATTTCAGTTTAAGCGTAGTTCAAAGCTCTCAAGGACACTTTACAGTCACAGACAAGCATAGGTAGTATAATGAATAAAATATCGATGAGAAGGTTTCTTCAGCCGTCATCTGTACAAAAGTGAAGGTTTCGGACGTTTCGCCTCCTATCCAAGAGGCTTTGTCAGCAAACTAAAGTCTGACTGGTCGTATCGGCCCCATTTATATATCCCTAATGTCCAGACATGGTGGCGCCGGACACAGCGATGATAGGTCCCTACTCTCAGGTTGGGGGGGCAGAGGACCCCTCCCTGTGGCCCCACTGATTGTTCCTACATTCCTGACTAACGACTGGCCTATTACCCCCACTCCCACCGGTATCACCTCATCAGCATAACGACCCTCATCAGCATTACGAAAGTTGCCTAACCTGTTTTGCCTAAGCAGGCTATTGTATGAGCGATCCAAATTGAACCTCACCCCACCAGACCGGTTTAATGAAGGATTTTGTTGTTTTATAAGAATTGCTTCTTTTACCCCCCTTTCAAACCATCTATGTTCTTTCGCTAAGATTTTAACCTCATTGTCGTCAAATGAGTGGTTGCTAGCTTTTAGGTGCAAATGTACTGCCGATTGAGGTCCACTTATATTCTACAGAGGTAGAACTACTGAAGGCCTAGGAGTGACATTAGAATCAGAATCATAATCATCTTTATTGCCAAGTATGTAGAACACACAAGGAATTTGTTTCCGGTAGAACACGCTGCACTAGTGGCCAGGGTAAGAAATTCCTTTTCATCACTTTGCTGCTGTGAAATGTAAATTTCTCCACTGTGAGACTAATAAAGGCAAATCCAATCCAATCCAAATGCATGGTTTTGCTCTTGTTCGCATTTTAGCTTTTCTCTATTGAAAAAAATCCACATCAAATTTACTTTGGCATTTAGCAGAATACAGCGGATCCCTCAAGATTTTTATTGCTGTTGGGCATTTGCGTATTTTTATATTTATAATTCATCTGCTCGTTTTATTTTTGTTACCATGGCAAATGCGATGCCCATTAGATTTTTTTTGCTAAAAAAATTGCAAAAAAACATGGACCTAAAAGGTTTGAGAAATCAACTATAAAATGACGCAACCTGATAACTAGTGCCCGCTAGCATTAGCATGTCACAGTGGAGCAGCTCCTACAAGTCCACTAGTGTGTGTATTAGCCAGGATAGTGGACACCTAAATCAATAATAATAATAATAATAATAATGATAATACATTTAATTTCAAGCGCCTTTCAAAACACCCAAGGACACTTTACAATAAAAACAAAGCACACAACAATAAAACCATAAGTACAATGATAAATAATAAAATAGCAGATTGAACTAGACATTGAAAGCAATTTTAAACAGATGGGTTTTGAGGTGGGACTTGAAAATAGGGAGGGAGTCAATATTACGGATGTTGGGTGGAAGTGAATTCCAGAGTTTGGGAGCAGAGCGGCTGAAAGCTCTGCATCCCATCGTGGTGAGACGGGCATCGGGCACATAGAGGTGAAGGGAGGATGAGGATCTGAGGGACCGAGAGGAAACAAAGATTTGAAGCAGGTCAGACAGATAGGGAGGGGCAATGGATGGCTTCGAATGTAAACAGAAGTATTTTGAATTTGATCCGATGTTTAACAGGGAGCCAGTGGAGCTGCTGGAGGACAGGGGTGATGTGGTGAAAGGAGGGGGCCGGGCTGATGAATTTTGGACGAGTTGGAGTTTATGGAGAAATTTCTGAATGACCCCGAAAAGAAGTGAGTTACAAAAATCGATACGGGAGGTGACGAGAGTGTGGATAAGGATAGCAGTGGTGTGAGGGGTGAGAGAGGGACGGAGACGATTGATATTACGGAGGTGGAAATATGCAGACCGAGTTATGTTATTTATATGGGAGTGAAAAGATAGTGAGCAATCGGGGATGACACCCAGGCTCTTGACCTGAAGGGAGGGGGACACGGTTGAACGGTGAATGGTGAGAGAGAAACTGTTTGCTTTGTGTAGGGTGGATTTGGTACCGACAAGGAGAAGTTCAATTTTTTCACTGTTATAGATGAAGTATGAAGGTGGAAGAAAGGCGTCGGGTTTGCTGGAGAGGTAGAGTTGGGTGTCATCCGCGAAGCAGTGAAAGTGAATGCCAAAATATTGCCAAGAGGAAGAAGGTAGGTAATAAAGAGAAGGGGCCCCAGGACAGACCCTTGGGGCACACCAGAGGACACAGAAGAGGACCATGAGGTGAACGAGTTGATCTGGATAAATTGTGAGAGATCAGAGAGATAGGATTGCTGCGTGATGCCGAGGGTGGAAAGTCTGTCGAGCAGGATGGGGTGGGAAATTGTGTCAAAAGCTGAGGTCAGGTCGAGAAGGATGAGGATGGAGAGTGAACCGGCATCGGCTGCCATGAAAAGATCATTCGTGATTTTTATGAGAGCCGATTCAGTGGGCGGGGGCGGAAACCAGACTGGAATTGTTCGTAAAGGTTATTGTGAGTGAAGTGAGAGTGATGGGAAATTGGGCGTAAGTTATTGAAATCATTTGGATCTGAGCGAGGTGTTTTTCAGGATTGGAGTAACAGCTGCGGTTTTGAGTGGGATAGGAACAATTCCAGTTGATAATGAGGAGTGAGTAATGGTTGAAATAAATGGGAGAAGAGAGGGTAGGCAGGACTTGATAAGGATAGTAGGGAGGGGATCGAGCTGACAGGAGGAATTCTTGGATTTGGTGATTATGTCTGAGATTATAGAGTGTCAGACTCACCACGTATGTGAAGACTCCAGGCCTCATGAGGTTGATCATCTTGCCCACTTGATAGACATGGACGAAGCCCTCACTTTCCAGTTGCTGAGACAGTGTGGTGAGGGTGCACAGCAAAGCTGCCGGCACGGCTCCAAACCTGACAACCACGTACACAATAATGAGGGTAAGTATGGTCTCCAACAGTATTGTACACTCCATGTAACTTCTGATGCAAAGGTAAAGAACACAAATACTTTGGACATTTCTGGAGAGGAAAATGTGTCATAAAATGATAGAGACTAGACAGAATAGAAGTTATCATATTTAAAAGTTTCATGCTATTATATGCTTAGTGAACATGTGTGGTTGGAATACACAATTGAAGCACAGAGAAACCCAGAAAATATACAAGATGGCGCACAAGCTCCGTTGGAAACGGGCTGATTTGTCTCAAGAATTTGTCAAAAGCAGTGACGTTGGCACTTGTCTTGACGTGCCTCGGTTACTATACTGATCCCGTGCCCATGCCCACTGACTTTGAAGGCAAATGTAATGCTACAACAATATTACAGGACTGCCCAAATTAAACAAATACAATGATACCTCAGCTTACAAACTTAATTGGTTCCCAGCAACTGACATCAGAAAAATGTTTTATAGCATCTAAAATACCCAAAACTGATATTTTTAGTCAAATGCAAAACACCAATAAATAAATAAATGACAAAGTGTCCCAAAACTGCCACAAAATGGGCTCGGAACAAGGCAGATTCAGAAAGTCCCACCCCCTTGTTCATGACGTCACTATTGGCCACCCACTGCCTTGCTCCAGAATCATAACAATGGCTTCAGAGAGTTCAGATTTGGAGAAGATGCTTTGTTATTACTCATCCAGTTACAAATATGAAAATATGATTGAAATAGTTCTGAAGAGGAAAGCATAAATGTTTGCAATCGATTAAAGAAGTCCTTCCGTATCAATTCGAGCCGTCTGGACTCCAATGCAGCGCCCAGAAAATGCACAAGATGGCGCACAAGCTCCGTTGCAAATGGGCTGATTTGTCCGCTGAGAATTTGTGTAAACTGACACCTTCTTTATGCGTGTTACCGCAATTGGCTGCGACACGCAATGATTCACCATGTTATTTATTTTATTTGTGTTATTTATGTAGTTTTCCTTCTAATTACACAATCAACACAGTGTTTTCAGATGAAAAAAAGTACCCAAAATGCATTGTGTGTCGCTTGCTCGGTCACGGGCGTTCCCTCCGTTACGTCACTTAGGGCATCGACATACACTTGAAAACAAGACTTCCTGAATATTCAGCACAAGTCTTAAAACGTAAACTATGGCTATAAACGGTGGAATCTTGCGCTCAGTATAAGTCATTTGAAGTGATTTTACAAATTATGGAGATGTCGACATTGAAAATGCGCCATCCAAGATGCATAAGTCCCTATTTACCCCCTCTTCTGATTATAACAATATGAATGTCGTGAAAAGAGGGTTAGCGCAGCAGAGCAAACATCATCGTCAAAGGTCTCATCCAGTCCACGTGGTCCGGCCATGACCTATTTCTCATTTGGTGGATCCAGTTGGACACTGAGGAGGGAACAAAATCGGTCAAATTGTTGGATTGGATTCGATAAGCCATTATTAGTCTCACGGTGGAGAAATGGAGATTTCACAGCACCAAAGTGATGGAAGAAACAGGAAAGGAAAAGACAAAGTAGAAAAACAAAATACAGGAGCTGCTGGAAAGGCAGTCACCCTCGCGGTGACATCTTGAAGTCAAAACAACAACAAAAAACTAAACAAATACAGGTAATATGACAGCACAAAGACACAGTTATTCAATCTTAAATAGTTTCAGTTGGATGAAGCAGAGGAGAGGATGCTCCTCAAGCCATGAATCCGTCCAGTCAAACGACACTGACATTCCTCCATATCAAAATGTACTCATGATGAATAAATACATGGCAATACATGTCAATAGCTAGTACAAGTACTTCATCTACCTCACATCACCGCTATCGACATGTTCCGCTTTGACATAAATTGATCATACAGGGAGAACCACCCCAATTCACTGCCTGCTTCTGGTCCCCCGGATTCAGTTTCATGAAAACAAACATTTCAACAAAGATTCGAACCCCTGAACGCAAACAAAAAAGAAAACAAATCATGCAGGGAAAATTAAGCTATAAATGGGGCAAAGCCGAACCAAGCCTGGGAGCTTCTTCTCCTTTACTGCCGTTTGAAAGTAGGCCAACGCTAAGATGTGAGCAAGAAAGGAGGGACATACAAAGAAGTTGAGGGGGTGGCAGAGCATGAGAGAGAAAATATGCTGGGAAAAAAAAGATAAGCGACGTGTGTAGGTATGAAACGAGGCAAGTCAAGGACAGAAAATAAGGACGGAAATAAGGGAGAGAAGCTGCTTTCAACATGAAGTTCAATCATCCACTGCAAAAGGGTTTGGTGTGTGTTGTGTGTTCCATTGCGGAAGGTTCAATGAAATATATATATATATATATATATATATATATATATATATATATATATATATATATATATATATATATATATATATATATATATATATATATATATAAAGGTATATTTATTTCCCATAGAGATCATATATATATAATAAATGTACTATATAATAAAGTCGTTTTATTGACCTTTGTGATGGTCGTTGATGTAGTTGCTTTTTGTTAATCCAAATCAACAGAAATTTTTCAACGTCTTCTATTGCCTGAGACCGTTGCTCAGACAACACAGAAACACACTTAGCCACACGTAGGAACGGTCGACTTAGCATCCTGGTACTGGGGTGCTAAGTCACACAAACGCACACCTTGTTGGTGCTTTTTGATGATCTCCTTCTTCTGCTCGACTGTCGTTTTCTTTTGTGTCCTCTTTGGCTGAACGCTAGCCTGTGGTGGGGTCTTTTTCGGTCCCATAATAGCAAAAGTACTACACTTGAAAACAAACCACATCTGCACTGAGTGTACTCAAAAAAATGGGGTTGAGGAAAACTAGTCCGCCAGCAAGCGTGTCGCTGTTCGAAAACTAGTTCGTCAGCCAAGATTATATGCTTGTGAATTTAATGTTCGTGAGGCGAAAAGTTCGTGATCTAAAGCGTTCGTAAGCTGAGGTATGTACAGTGATACCTCGGTTTATGAACCCCTTGACTTACGAACATTTTGGTTTACGAACGTAACATTTATGAAAATTTTACCTTGGCATACAAACTATTTTTCGGGATACACGCGGAGATGCCACAATGAGAGATGTGTCGTTCGCGAACGAGCCCAATCTCCTAACAAGAAAATGGTGGCCGACTGTTTTGTCCTCTATTCCCTGCCCCCAGTCTTCGGTTAAAGCCACGTGATTGGTCAAGAACGCAGCAGCGAGGGGGTGGGGGGTTAAGCATTAAAGAGACAGGCAGACGACAGAGAGAGTGAGAAAACACCCACCCACACAAAAGGGAGACGACAGAGCTTGAAACAAAAAAACAAAAGTGAAAAAAACAAAAGTGAAATGGTGAGAAAATGGATAGAAATCAGTGAAATTTGCACTCGTTTCAACTTTGAGTGTAGACTGGAAGGATAAAATATCCCATCAATCTGGCTCCACAAATAACACGCACAAGCCATCTGTACACTTGATGCAAAAAGCATCAACCCAGTTAAACAGAACACAAGTGATGCGGAAAAAGGTAAAATTATCGCAGAGAAAGCACCTACAAGGGATCATTCCTCAAGATAGTGAAAGAAAGAGGTTACATTCCTCATCAAGTGTTTGATGCTAATGAAATCAGCCACAAATCAAGCCATCAATGACCATCACAAAGATAAATAAAACAACTTTATTATACTGTACAGTTTATTTCTGTAATTATAAAACCAAAGCAATTTCATTATACATAAAATAAGGTATATTTTATGTAATTTTACGGCTTAGAAAATTAGAAAGTAGAAAATTATGTTTTATGGCAACCTGGGAAAGGATTATTCCCATTTTAATGGTTTTCAATTGGAAATTAATTGGGATACACACTTTTCGCCTCTCTGTCTGGGAACCAATTAAGTTCATAAGCCAAGATAACATTGTAGATAGCCAGCCAGGTAGCTATCTAGACAGCCAGCTAGACAGGTCGCTAAGTAGCATTTTTATAGCATAGTTCTATTTTTATTTTTAGATGAATAAAAGTAGAAAAGGTCTACTGAAATAAAAGAACATTTATATATCACCACTCACCAATTTCGATGGAGGTCGTGTGATGATTTCGGAAGTTCAATTTTGACACTTTTAGCATCAAATAGTCGCCACCAGGAAGCTGAAATGTGGCAACGTCGGTGCGGTTGGGGGCAAACAGACCAATGTTGTAGACCACCCGCAGGTCTTCGACCACAGGTGGCGCTGTCTCTTCTTTTTCTTTTGCGTCGGATTTCCCGCAGGTTGGATCATTCCTCGCCACACTGTCATACATTCGGCCTTCCTCGACCACCTTGACCCTTGACCCCTTCTTTTCTTTCCTCTTATTTTTATCCTCTTCTTCCTCATCATCCACATCTTCTCTTTCACTTTCCTCCTCTCGGGCCTTATCATCGTCCATCTTGCTCTTCACGCTCTCTGTTGACGATTTTGTATATATATATGTTGATGTCGTCCTAAACTCAATACAGTGATACCTCAGCTCATGAACTTAATTGGATCCCAGAAAGTGTGTGTAAGGTGAAAGGTTTATTTCCCATTAGAGATCATTACCTTATTTTATGTATAATAAATGTGCTATTGTAGTGTAATTAAATACATAAACTGTACTATATAATAAAGTCATTTTATTGACCTTTGTGATGGTCGTTGATGTAGTTGCTTTTTGTTAATCCAAATCAACAGAAATTTTTCAACGTCTTCTATTGCCTGAGACCGTTGCTCAGACAACACAGAAACACACTTAGCCACACGTAGGAACGGTCGACTTAGCATCCTGGTACTGGGGTGCTAAGTCACACAAACGCACACCTTGTTGGTGCTTTTTGATGATCTCCTTCTTCTGCTCGACTGTCGTTTTCTTTTGTGTCCTCTTTGGCTGAACGCTAGCCTGTGGTGGGATCTTTTTCGGTCCCATAATAGCAAAAGTACTACACTTGAAAACAAACCACATCTGCACTGAGTGCACTCAAAAAAATGGGGTCGAGGAAAACTAGTCCGCCAGCAAGCGTGTCGCTGTTCGAAAACTAGTTCGTCAGCCAAGATTATATGCTTGTGAATTTAATGTTCGTGAGGCGAAAAGTTCGTGATCAAAAGCGTTCGTAAGCTGAGGTATGTACAGTGATACCTCGGTTTACGAACCCCTTGACTTACGAACATTTTGGTTTACGAACGTTACATTTATGAAAATTTTACCTTGGCATACAAACTATTTTTCGGGATACACGCGGAGATGCCACAATGAGAGATGTGTCGTTCGCGAACGAGCCCAATCTCCTAACAAGAAAATGGTGGCCGACTGTTTTGTCCTCTATTCCCTGCCCCCAGTCTTCGGTTAAAGCCACGTGATTGGTCAAGAACGCAGCAGCGAGGGGGGGGGGGGGTTAAGCATTAAAGAGACAGGCAGACGACAGAGAGAGTGAGAAAACACCCACCCACACAAAAGGGAGACGACAGAGCTTGAAACAAAAAAACAAAAGTGAAAAAAAACAAAAGTGAAATGGTGAGAAAATGGATAGAAAACAGTGAAATTTGCACTCGTTTCAACTTTGAGTGTAGACTGGAAGGATAACATATCCCATCAATCAGGCTCCACAAATAACACGCACAAGCCATCTGTACACTTGATGCAAAAAGCATCAACCCAGTTAAACAGAACACAATTGATGCGGAAAAAGGTAAAATTATCGCAGAGAAAGCACCTACAAGGGATCATTCCTCAAGATAGTGAAAGAAAGAGGTTACATTCCTCATCAAGTGTTTGATGCTAATGAAATCGGCCACTCTATTCCATCAAGCCATCAATGACCATCACAAAGATAAATAAAACAACTTTATTATACTGTACAGTTTATTTCTGTAATTATAAAACCAAAGCAATTTCATTATACATAAAATAAGGTATATTTTATGTAATTTTACGGCTTAGAAAATTAGAAATTAGAAAATTATGTTTTATGGCAACCTGGGAAAGGATTATTCCCATTTTAATGGTTTTCAATTGGAAATTAATTGGGATACACACTTTTCGCCTCTCTGTCTGGGAACCAATTAAGTTCATAAGCCAAGATAACACTGTAGATAGCCAGCCAGGTAGCTATCTAGACAGCGAGCTAGACAGGTCGCTAAGTAGCATTTTTATAGCATAGTTCTATTTTTATTTTTAGATGAATAAAAGTAGAAAAGAACTACTGAAATAAAAGAACGTTTATATATCACCACTCACCAATTTCGATGGAGGTCGTGTGATGATTTCGGAAGTTCAATTTTGACACTTTTAGCATCAAATAGTCGCCACCAGGAAGCAGAAATGTGGCAACGTCGGTGCGGTTGGGGGCAAACAGACGAATGTTGCACAGGTCTTCGAACACAGGTGGCGCTGTCTCTTCTTTTTCTTTTGCGTCGGATTTCCCGCAGGTTGGATCATTCCTCGCCACACTGTCATACATTCGGCCTTCCTCGACCACCTTTACCCTTGACCCCTTCTTTTCTTTCCTCTTATTTTTATCCTCTTCTTCCTCGTCATCCTCATCTTCTTTTTCACTTTCCTCCTCTCGGGCCTTATCATCGTCCATCTTGCTCTTCACGCTCTCTGTTGACGATTTTGGAGCGATGACATCATCATTGCGATCTTTGGGCTGAGGTGCGAGGTTGCGCGTCCAAAGCAAGCTTGGAAAGGAGGAAATGATTCCACCACTGAAGCCAAATCCGGCTAGCAAAGCGCTAGTGAGCACAGATGCTACAGTTGCCTGACTAGCACTGGAGGAAGGGCCAATGCCTGTCGTCATGGAGACAAAAGAGAAGGGAATGCCCGAAGTGGTCCAAGTCGACGAACCGGAGGAGATCGGAGCCATGTCGGCTGAAGATGCCGGTGAAACTGTTGGCTGGGATGGAAGACAAACGCTTTGAGTCACAAAAAAACGTAGAAAAGCGTCATGCAGGTAAAAGTTCATTCAAGGAAGATTAACTCATTCACTGACATTCACGAATTTGTTCGGGAATTGAAAATATGACGGAAAGCGCCATTCCCAAATTTCTTTGTTTTACATGCTTGGGTGCAGATAAAGCGCTGGCCATGGCCTCTGGCAATGGCCTCTGGCAATGTTATTACCTTCCACAAGGGGGCATCATTTGCCTTTTTTCCATGTTAGCGCTTTGTTACAGCTTCAGCTATTGTTAAAGCGCTATATTAACCAATATGGATGTATTGCATTGTATTTTGGACATCTGCCCTTATTTCTTGCCCATATAACCCCAGACCTATATCATTTAGGAATTAACTCAGAGGTACAATTCACATTAACTCATTCACTCTGCCATGAATGAATTTATTCAGTAATTGAAAATAGGAGGTAGTGCGCCATTCCCAAATTTGTTCGTGTATTGGTTTTTCATGCTTGGGTGCAGATAAAGCGCTGGCCATGGCCTCTGGCAATGTGTTTCCCTTCCACAAGGGGGCAGAATTTGCCTTTTTTCCTTGGTATCGCTTTGTTACAGCTTCAGTTGCTGTTAAATCGCTATCTCAACCAATATGGATGTGTTGCACTGTATTTTGGACATGTGCCCTGATTTCATGGTCATATAACTCCAGATCCATATCATTTAGGAATTAACTCTGAGAGGTACAATTTACATTAACTCATTGACTCTGCCATTCATGACTTTATTTGGGAATTGAAAATAGGACATGGAGCGCCATTCCAGAATTTTTTCGGGTTATGGTTTTTCATGCTTGGGTGCCGATAAAACGCTGGCCAGACTTCTGATATTGTTTTTTTTTTTTTCACAAGGGGCAGCATTTGCTTTTTTTCCCCATGTTCACACTTTGTCCCAGCTTCAGCTGTTGTTAAAGCGCTGTATAAACCAACATGTACGGATTGCATTGTATTTTGTACATCTGCCCCCATTTCAAGGTCAGATAACTCCATATCATTTAGGAGTTAACTCTTTTTTACTGATGAAAGAAGAGCGTCCAAGGTTTCTTACGCTGTATTGAATGTTTATGTCGTCCAAAAAGTCAATATTCTGTGGGTCCTGGAATTCAAGTGACAATGACAAAAAAAATGGCGCTGGAGTAGACGCATTTTTTTGCCCGTCAGGCAATGAATGAGTAAATGATTATCTATACATGCACAGGTGATTAAAAAAATGGTGACATAATATACCATCCGTCATCACTGTATTCCTTACCATTCCAGTTTTTACGATCCGCGTCCCCTCAAATATTCGAGTGGTGTTTGCTGAAACAAAAGAAATGAGTCATTGTTTAACATCAATCACAATTTCATGATTTCATTTAAAAACGAATGCACACCTAAAATATATTTTTGTCTATCAACAATCAACCAGCACCCTAAAGGATTTTTAACAAGAGCGCTTGATTATTAATTTAAAGTGTAGTTTGTAAAATAAATACTCAGTCGAGTTAAGTAGTAGTAGGAAAAGGAGCAGGAAAAGGTGGTGGGCAGGGTGCAGAGGGTGCAGTAGAATTTTCATCTGAGTGTATCTTATAGGACCCCAAAAAATTGTTGTGTACCACATATCACAAAGGCCCATCCGTGCAGTATATAAATGAAATGTATTATTATTATTATTATTATTATTATTATTATTATTATTATTATTATTATTATTATTATTATTATTATTATTATTATTTGAGAGCTATGATACAGCAGATTATTATTTTAGAACAATAATAATACATTTAATTTCTAAGCGCCTTTCAAAACTCTCAGGGTCACTTTACAGGCACAGGATAAGTTTTTTTTCTGGGGGTGAGCAGCAGCGGCCACACGCGCCAGCATTCACTCAACCCGGAAGTAACTCAAATAGAAAAAAAACTAGCTTGCTAGCTAATAGAAAGCTAATAGCTAGATAGTATATAGAGAGCTAGTTAGCTAGCTAGATAGATAGATAGATAGCCAGCTAGACAGTAAATAGAGAGCTAGCTAGCTAGCCAGCTAGATAGTAAATCGAGAACTAGCTAGCTAGCTAGCTAGATATAGATATCCAGCTAGATAGTAAATAGAGAGCTAGCTATCTAGCTAGATATATAGATAGCCAGCTAGATAATAAATAGAGAGCTAACTAGCTAGCTATATAGATAGCCAGCCAGCTAGATAGATAGTTTGCCAGCAAGATAGTAAAAACAGAGCTAGCCAGCTAGATAGATAGCTTGCCAGCTAGATAGTAAACAGAGAGCTAGATAGATAGCTCTCAGCAGGGTGGCTACCGTGATATGCACACATTCTTGACATTTGTGCATACATTCTTCTAAAGTCATTGTTTTGTCATATGATTCGCAGTCATAGTTTAAAGGACAACCAACACCATTTTTTTTGTTTCCTAACTGACATCAGAAAAACGTTTTATAGCATCTAAAATACCCAAAACACACAGGGTGATAGTTTTCGTCAAATGCCAAACACCCATAAAAATGACTTTAAAGTGTCCCAAAACTGCCACAAAATGAGCTCAGAACTGGGGAGATTCAGAAAATCCCGCCCCCTTGTTCGTGACGTCACTATGGGTCACCCACTGCTTTGCTCCAGAATCAAAACAATGGCCTCAGAGAGTTCAGATTCAGAGAAGATGTTTTCTTGTTACTCATCCAGTTATGAATATGATTCAAATAGTTCTGAAGAAATAAATGTTTGCAATCGATTAAAGAAGTCCTTCCGTATCAATTCGAGCCATCTGGACTCCAGACTCCAGAAAATGCACAAGATGGCGCACAAGCTTTTGTCCGCTGGGAATTTGTGTCAACTTACACCTTTTTAGTGCGTGTTACCACAATTGGCTGCGATGCACAACGATTCACAACGTCATTGATGTCGTTTTCCTTCTAATTTCACGATCAACACGGTGTTTTCAGATGAAAAAAAGTACCCAAAATGCATTGTGTGTCAATTTCCCAGTCAGGGGTGTACCCTCCATGACGTCACTTCGGGCCTCGTCATCAACTCGAAAACAAGACTTCCTGAATATTCAGTGTGAGTCTTAAAAGGTCAAATGTAGCTATCTGCGCTGGAATCTTTGTCAAATGCCGCCAGTAGAAGTCATTTGAAGTCATTTTACAAATTATGGACGCAACTTGTCCGGAGGTGTCGGTTGTCCTTTAAGGCTCACGCTGAATATTCAGGAAGTCTTGTTTTCGAGTTGATGACGATGCCTGACATGATGTCACGTCTGGAACACCACTGACCAAGAAAGCAACACATAATGCATTTTGGGTACTTTGTTTGGTCTGAACACTTCGTGTTGATCCGTGTTGATGGCTAAATTAGAATGAAAACACATATATAACGCGATGGTGAATCGTTGTGTGTTGCACCAAGACTACTATTTGATACTAGTTGACACAAATTCCCAACAGACAAATCAGCCCATTTCTAACGGAGCTTGGGCGCCATCTTGTGCATTTTCTGGAGTCTGGAGTCCAGACGGCTCGAATTGATACGGAAGGACTTCTTTAATCGATGGAAAACTTTTATGCTTTCCTCTTCAGAACTATTTGAATCATATTCATAATTGGATGAGTAACAAGAAAGCATCTTCTCTGAATCTGAACTCTCTGAAGCCATTGTTTTGATTCTGGAGCTAGGCAGTTTGTGAAGGAGTATCCTGGCGTGACGTCACAAACAAGGTGGGCAGGACTTTCTGAATCTGCCCAATCTCCGAGCTCATTTTGTGGCAGTTTTGGGACACAGTTAGGAAACAAAAAAATGGTGTCGGTTGTCCTTTAATGATAATAGCGATTGCCATCAGCGGCCATTTTGTACACCGCCATCGATGGCCCATTCATTCAAATTTAAAAAAAAAAACAACAATGACGGAAATGTCTCGTCCCACTTCTCGACGTTACTTTTCAGCTTAATTTAATACATTATTAAATACATTATTTCCTGATTTTGACAATGTTTAGTGGAGGTGCATGTGTGTGTTACCTCTGA
This sequence comes from Hippocampus bargibanti, assembly GCF_051943395.1. Classification (NCBI taxonomy): domain Eukaryota; kingdom Metazoa; phylum Chordata; class Actinopteri; order Syngnathiformes; family Syngnathidae; genus Hippocampus; species Hippocampus bargibanti. The sequence continues at coordinate 23,370,626 of NC_142745.1, forward strand.
AGAGCATGCTCTGACTGAAATCACTACGCATGTCATTGGTGCAGACAGCCTGAACGCGAAAAAGGTACAGCACATCCGGAGAGACGTGGGAGATGACAGCCTCCTAGGTGACATCAACACAAACTAAATGTTAACAGCACATCTGGAAAACATTATCAACATCCATTTCGATAACCATTATTACAACAAGTTACAAGTGCCACTTTTTAACAGTAATACTCCACTGCTATATACATTAAAATAAGTAAAAATATTATCACTGACTGGAGAGTAAATTAACTACAAAATAGAACTACCACATGAGGAAGTTTTGTTTTTAACTTGTCTTTGTTTGCCCTGCGATTGGCTGGCAACCAATTCAGGGTGTCCTCCTCTCCGCCTAGTTCCCGAAAGCGGCTGGGAGAGGCTCCAGCACCCCCCGTGACACTAATGAGGAATGGATGGATGGTTGGATGGATGGATGGATGGATTTTATCTCATGGTGTCAATTGCTAATTTAGCATCTTTAGCCCAAACGCAACCAGAACATCAACAAAAATGTGCATAGGCAAACGGAAAATGAAGTTGTTGGGATTCTTTCCAACCCCAAAATAAGCAAACAAACAAACAAACACATAAATAAATAAATAAATAAATAAATAAATACATAGAAAATTAACTCATTCACTTGCAGACGATGTCCAAAAATGTGTCCACTCCAGTGCCAGAATTTTTTTATATTGTCACTCCAATTCCATGACCCACAGATTATTGAGTTTTAGGACTACATAAACATTCAATGCAGCGTAAGAAACCTTAGACACTCTTCTTTCACCAGAAAAAAATAGTTAATTCCTAAATGATATGGGTCTGGAGATATAAGATCTTGAAATGCGGATGTCCAAAATACATATTGGCTTATATAGCGCTGAAGTTGGAACAAAGCGCTAACATAGAAAAAAAGGAAAATGCCCCCCACTGGCAATGAAAAAACATTGCCAGAGGTCTTACCAGCGATTGATCGGCACCCCTTGCAAGAAAATCCAAAACCCGAAAAAAAGTTATGCAATACATCCATATTGGTTGATATAGCGCTTTACCAATAGCTGAAGCTGGAACAAAGCAAAAACATGAAAACATGGAAATGCTGCCCCCTTGTGGAAAGGAAACAAAATGGCCAGAGGCCAAGGCCAGCCCTTTATCGGCACTCAGAATCAGAATCATCTTTATTGCAAAGTATGTAGAACACACAAGGAATGTGTCTCCGGTAATAATAATAATAATAATAATAATAATACATTTTATTCAAGAAGCTGTTGAAATGTCTGTGCATGGATCGGTAGCGCCTGCCTGAGAGGAGTAGCTGGAAAAGGTGGTGGGCAGGGTGTGGAGGGTCCAGTAGGATTTTCCGCACCCTTGTTTGGATTCTTGCAGTCAAACAAGTGTCACGGTTTGCGAGGTGCCGATGGCGGGTGCGAATCCCAAAAAGCAGGCAGGAGGCAGCAGGAGGTTGTGTTTGACAAATTGTATTAAATTAAAGTCAGCAGGAACAAAATGTAAAACATCAAAATCATCTGAATGGAAAAAAATACAAAGTAGCAAAAGAAGACCAAAAGTAAAAGTCCGCCAAGATTAAACAAACACATGCACAGCATACAATGCAATTGCAGACAATGAACCGTGCCGGGTGTCCTTTTAAGTGTCCGTGATTAAAACGACCAGCACCTGCGAGGCTGCAGATGGGCTGACGTTGCTACCCGTTGGTCGCCAATCTGATCGGGACGACCAGCACCTGTGCAGGTGCAGGCGGGGCCGACAGCGCCCCCCATTGTTTGCCAACCAGATCATGACAGTACCCCCCCCCCCTTCAAGGGGCTGCTTCCAGAAGTCCCAACAGTCTCCCAAAAGGTCCACTTGCCAGGGAACAATGGTGGAGACGGCAACCACTGCTTCTCCAGCATACGACGGGCAGCGGCCTGATGGAAACGGGACTCGGCCTGGGGTGGATGAAGACGTAGCACGGATCGTCGTGGGCGTGAGTGCGATCCCTCTCGCACGTTCACGCGACGGCGCATGGCTCAACGTGTACGCAGAATGGCAACCCGTACGGCCATATGGGACCAGGTCTCGGCCGGACGCCGACGTGGGCGTGAACTGCCCGGCACCGGGGAAACGAGACCAGTCCTGAGCCGCTCCGGGATCCAGCGGTGAGTGGGGTCTCAGAATGACGTTGACGCGGATGTTGCACGGCTCGTCGTGGATGAGACTCAATTCGTCATGCACGACGACAGCGTGGCTGGACATGGGCGTGCACTGCCTGACACCCAGTGTCACCCTGGACGGCCACCTAGAAGGAGGTCTCGGCCGGACGTTTACGTGGACGTTACGGCTCGTCGAGTGACGCAATTCAAACTCGACGAGGCTTGGGCTAACGTGGACGTAGCATTGCCAGGCACAGGGTGGAAATGAGACGGGTCCGTTGTACCTGCGGGATCCGATGGTTGGTCGGTTCATTCTGTCAAGGTTTTGCGAGGTGGTGATGGCGGGTGCGGGTCAGCAGGAACAAAATGTAAAACATCAAAATCATCTGAATGGAAAAAATACAAAGTAGCAAAAGAAGACCAAAAGTAAAAGTCCGCCAAGATTAAACAAACACATGCACAGCATACAATGCAATTGCAGAGAAAGCATGCAAAAAAACATGCATCAAACAATGAACCGACACTGGATGGTCGTGCCGGGTGTCCTTTTAAGTGTAAGTGATTAAAACGACCAGCACCTGCGAGGCTGCAGGCAGGGCTGACGTCGCTACCCGTTGGTCGCCAATCTGATCGGTACGACCAGCACCTGTGCAGGTGCAGGCGGGGTCGACAGCGCCCCCCATTGGTCGCCAACCAGATCATGACAACAAGAAAAACAAAAGTTGATGGCCACTCTGCAATAAAATAATGATAATGAGCTTTCCTCCCATGAAAACAATGTCAGCTCTCCCATTAGTGTTGACTTGGCTTCCTTTATTCCTACGAGCAAGGGGGCCGGGTGGTGAGTGTTGGATAGAAAAATGGGTTGTTTGAGGGTTGTCCCAGAAAAAAAAGCAAAAAAGCAAAAGGGAAGTGAGAAAAAGATGCCTACGGGAATGAGACATTTGAGGTCATTACGGGAGGGTGAAACATTGGCCAATCCTTCATCACAGTTAATCCCTGCCTCTGAAAGCTAGGGGGCAACCTTGAACTCTCTCTTTTTTCGAAGCTCTTTCAATTTTCCCACTGATCCAGTGGCCCAAGGTCATGCGTTTTGCAGACTGGCAGTGTTGTATCGCCTTCGGGCTTCAAATTAGTATTCTGTGACTTGACCGGCGGACTACAATGTCAGGCAATGAAGAATCTCGTCGACTCTGCCACCATCTCTTTTGTTTCCTGATGAGAACATTTTTATGGAACTCAAGGAGTATCCAGTTTAGTGTAACTGTCATGTTTAGATAGAATGGAGCTGTTCATTGATCTAAATGTAAATTTCTCTTGATTTCATTATTTTATCATTTAAAATTATTAATACAGTAAAGTCTCATTATATCGATATTGATTATATTGATAGTACTGCTTATTACAATACTATTTTCATTTCCCGGCAAATTTCTAGTCTTTTATGAATAATTAGTTGTGGTTAGTACGATACCTGGTTATTACGATAATCCGGTTACTACGGTGCCCTTTTCATCTCCCGCCAGCCAATGTGGTCTGCTTATATCGATACAAAATCAGCTTAAAGGACAACTGATTTCAACTGCAGGTAGCCTATGTCTGTGTGCTTGGCGACGGTACACATGTACTGTTTGCGCGTTAAGGCGAGCGAGGGCGTCCGTGGAGAGTTTGTAGAGTGCACGGTCAGGACATTCCAACCATGATTTTGCAGAGTTTAACACAAGTAGGTATTGTTGTGCTTGAATATTTCGTTGTGTAAAAATATGTTTTGAATGTTGAAAGTGATTCCATTTTTCAATAAATGTTGATTTCTTTAAGTTTGCCCCTTCGATGGAAAGTTATTAAAAACAGACGCAATCTTGATAAATCACAGTGCATATGTTATTTTAATCTATTTCCATTTCCTCCACAAAGTATCTGCGAAATAGTATGTAAACGTCATATCTTGCATATTCCTTGAGACACATTTATTAACTGATCAGTGATATTTTTCACATTTGAAAGACAGTTAATAAATTGGGTATAGTGTACTTATTGTGCTATGAGGTTTGTACACACTACATTTAAAGGACAACCGGCACCATTTTTTTTCCCCACTGACATCAGAAAAACGTTTTATAGCATCTAAAATACCCAAAACAGGCAGGCTGATATTTTTAGTTAAATGAAAAACACCAATAAAAATGACTTCAAAATTAATCCGGAAATGGCCAGTCTCAGAAGGTCCCACCCCCTTGTTCGTGACGTCACGCCAAGACGTCTTGCCTTGCCCGAGAATCAAAACATTGGCTTCAGATTCGGAGAAGATGCTTTCTTGTTATGTCCAGTTATGAATATGATTCAAATAGTTCTGAAGACAAAAGCATACATGTTTGCAATTGATTCAAGGAGTCCTCCCATATCAATTTGAGCCGTCAATGACAGCAATGTAGCACCCAGAAAATGCACAAGATGGCGCCCAAGATCCATTGGAAATGGGCTGATTTGTCAGCTGGGAATTTGTGTCAGCGAATATCAAATAGTTGTCTTGGTGCAACACACAACGATTCACCATTGCGTTATTTATGTGTTTTCCTTCTAATTTTGCCATCAATACGGATTTACACAAAGTTTTCAGACCAAACAAAGTACCACAAAATGCATTGTGTGTCGCTTTCTCGGTGAGGGGAGGTCCAAACGTGACGTCACATGGGGATCGTCATCAACTCGAAAACAAGACTTCATGAATATTCAGCGCAAGTCTTAAAACGTAAACTATAGCTATATGCTGTGGAATCTTTGTAAAATACGCTCAGTCGAAGTCATTTGAAGTGATTTTACAAATTATGGACATAACTTGTCCGGGGGCGTCGGTTGTCCTTTAATGCTTTAGGTTTAGAAATGCCGACCCAAACACTTGCTCCAAATGCTCCTGGAAAGGAGAGGAATGAAGATCAGTCGCAGGAAGAAAGAATATATGTGTGTTAATGAGAGGGATCCAAGTGCAAGAGTGATGCTACAGGGGGAAGAGATAAAGAAGGTGGAGGATTTTAATCAGAATCAGAATCATCTTTATTGCCAAGTATGTAGAACACACAAGGAATTTGTTTCCGGTCGAACACGCTGCACTAGTATCATCAGCAAAAAAAATGCAAAGAGGCATTATACAATTCCATTTGGGCTACTGTTCAAAGAGTTAATGGCTTGGGGGAAGAAGCTGTTTAAATGTCTGCTGGATTAAGTACTTGTACTTGTGGTCAACTGTCCAGAGCAATGGAGAGTGTGGAAAAGGCCCTTCTGTCAAATTTTAGAACCCAATGCGGCCCGCGAGTCAAAAACGTTGCCCACCCCTGCTCTTCGGTCTTCCTCTCGGTCTCCTGCCTGGCCGTTCAAGGCTTAGCATCCTTCTGCCGATATAGTCAGTCTCTCTCCTCTGGACATGTCCAAACCATCTCAGTCTGGCCTCTCTGACTTTCTATGCAAAGCCTCTAATATGAGTTGTCCATCTAATGTACTCATTCCTGATCCTATCCAACCTGGTCACTCCCAAAGAAAACCTCAACATCTTCAGCTCTGCTACCTCCAGCTCTGCTTCATGTCTTTTCTTCAGTGGCACTGTCTCCAGTCCAAAAATCATGGCTGGTCACACCACTATTTTATACACTTTTCCGTTCATCCTAGCAGAAACCCTTCTATCACACATCACACCTGACATTTTTCTCCAGCCGCTCCAGCCTGCCTGGACACGCTTCTTCATCTCTTTTCCACACTCTCCATTGCTCTGGACAGTTGACCCCAAGTACTTAAAATCCTCCACCTTCTTTATCTCTTCCCCCTGTAGCATCACTCTTGCACTTGGATCCCTCTCATTAACACACATATATTCTGTCTTGCTGCGACTGATCTTCATTCCTCTCCTTTCCAGGGCATATCTCCACATCTCTAGGTTCTCCACCACCTGCTCCCCGTTCTCGCTACAGATCGCAATGTCATCTGCAAAGATCATGGTCCAAGGAGATTATTGCCTAACATCGTCCGTCAGCCTGTCCATCACCAAAGCAAATTAGAAGAGGCTCAGAGCTGACCCCTGGTGGAGTGCCACCTCCACCTTGAATTCCTCAGTCACACCGACAGCACATCTCACAACTGTCTTACAGTCATGATACATGTCTTGCACCGCTTTGACATACTTTTCTGTCACTCCAGACTTCCTCATGCAATACCACAGCTCTTCTCTGGGCACCCTGTTGTACGTTTTCTCCAGATCTACAAACATACAATGTAATTCTTTCTGATCTTCTCTCTAAACTATCAGCATTTTTAAAGGACAACCGACGTCTCGGGACAAGTTATGTCCATAATTTGTAAACTGGCTTCAAATGACATCGACTGAGCGTATTTTACAAATAGTATTCCACCGCATATAGCTATATTTTACGTTTTAAGACTCGCGCTGACTATTCAGGAAGTCTTGTTTTTGAGTTGGTGACGAGTCCGTACGTGACGTCACTGAACCGTCCTTGACCGTAAAAAGACGCATTGTAGTGGTCCTTCCATCACTTCAATGTATTTTGCTGTACTTGTTTGGTCTGGGGACCTCGTGTTGCACCCAAAAGCCACCAGAAGGCCATCTAAGGCGTATTTTAGATGCTATAAAACGTTTTTCTGGTGTCAGTTAAAAAACAAAAAAGTGACGTCGGTTGTCCTTTAAAGCAAACACCGCATCTGTCGTACTCTTTTTTTGGCATGAGGCCATACTGCTGCTCACAAATGTTCACTTCTGTTCTTAGTCTAGCTTCAACTACTCTTTCCCAGAGTTTCATTGTATGGCATCAACTTTATTCCTCTGTAGTTATTAGAACTAAGCACATCTCCTTTGTTCTTAAAAATGGGCACGAGTACACTTCGTCTCCATTCTTCAGGCATCTGTTCACCATCTAAGATCTTGTTGAATAACCCAGTCAGGAACACCACCGCCACCTCTCCAAGACACTTCCATACCTTGATTGGTAAATCATCAGGCCCGAGTGCCGTTCCCCCCCTTCATCCTCTTCAGCGCCCTCCTCACTTCATCCTTGCTAATGTTTGCTACGTCTTGGTCCACAACAGTCATGTCTTCTACTCTTTGTTCCTTCCCATTTTCCTCATTCATCAATTCTCCTCATTCAAATACTCTTTCCCTCTTGCCATCACACTACTGGGTACTGTTAATATATTTCCATCTCTATCCTTAATCACCCGAACCTGCTGCAGGTCCATACCATCTTTGTCTCTCCGTCTCGCCAGCCTGTAAAGATCAGTCTTCCTTGCTGTCCAGTCGAGCATACAAGTCATCATCGGCCTCTTATTTGGCTTCTCCCACCTTTACTTTAACCGTGCACTGCATGTCCTTGTACTGCTGTCTACTCTCGTCCGTCCTCTCACTGTCCCACTTCTTCTTGGCTAACCTCTTTCTCTGTATACACTCCTGCACCTCCCCATCCCACCACCAAGTCCCCTTATCTACCTTTCTTCCACTTGATACACCAAGTACTTTCTGACCTGTGTCTCTGATTATGTTCGCTGTAGTTTGTCAGTCACCTGGAAGGACCTCTAGCCCACCCAGTGCTTGTCTTACCTCCTTCCTAAATGTCATGCAACACTCTTCCTCTTTCAACTTCCACCATTTTGTCCTCACTTCAGCCTTTGGTTTCTTCATCTTCCTCACTGCCAGCGTCATCCTACACACTACCAACCTATGCTGTCTGGCTACACTCTCACCAACCACTACTTTGCAGTCACTGATTTCCTTTAGATGGCGCAGTTGACCCAAAATGTAGTCTACCTGTGTACTTCTGCCTCCACTCTTATAGGTCACCCTATGTTCCTGTCTCTTCTGAAAGAAAGTATTCACAATAGCCATTCCCATTCTCTTAGCAAAGTCAACCACCATCTGTCCTTCAGCGTTCCTCATCTGGAGTCCAAACCATTTTGACTAAGGACTGTTAACTTCAGCTAATATCAAGGGAGAGCAGTGGACCACTCCCAGAAGCCAATCTGATTACATCTAGAGCAGGGGTGGGCAAACTTTTTGACTCGCGGGCCACAATGGGTTCTAAAATTTGACAGAGGGGCCGGCGGAGCATTTGGAGGGCGTGTTTGGGCCGGATATACTAAACCTAAAGCATTAAATGTAGTGTGTGCAAACCTCAAAGCACAGTAAGAACACTACAACCCAATTTATTAACTGTCTTTCAAATCGCCCTTATCAGTTCATAAATTTGTCTCAAAGAATATGCAAGATATGGCATTTACATACTATTTCGCAGATACTGGGAGGAGGAAATGTAAATAGATTAAAATAACATACGCACTGTGATTTATCAAGATTGCGTCTGTTTTTAATAAGTTTCAAACGAAGGTGCAAAGTTAAAGAAATCAACATTTATTGAAAAATGGAATCACTTAGAACATTCAAAACATATTATTACACAATAAAATACTCAAGCAGAATAATATCTACATGTGTTAAACTCTGCAAAATCATGGATGGATTGTCCTGACCGTGTGCACTACAAACTCGCTGTTTTTATACACATCCGTAAACATCTTGTGTTATTTCATGTTTAGTTTAGTCTATATAGATGTATGTAGCTTATTAGTTAATTCGTTGCAGATGTAGGGGGTAACTAGAGATGTTCCTCAGTATAATGTTCTTCCAACCCCCTACCCATAGCTGATTGGACAACAGATCGCTGCTGTGTGAATTAAACTCGGTTGAAGGGGCGGGCTTTGTGCTCTTGGCTTCCCGCTCCGACGAGAGATGTTCTTCTATTGTTTTACTAGAATAAAGTAGTCTTTTCTGTTCACCATCTATCGTCCCCGCTGGTATATCATCATAAGACTCCGTTGAACTCCGAACCAGAAGAGAAACAGGAATTAGATTCCAACACGCGCCACGGACACCCTCGCCTTCACGTATCATCACTAATAAAGTCATGTTTACCTTTGTGATGGTCGTTGATGTAGTTGCCTCTTGATGATATCCAAGTGAAGTTGCCGTGCTTTCTCGGCAATAATACCCTCACACACTGTCCCCTGCTAGTTGATTTTTATTTAATCCAAACAAACAGAAGTTTTTCAACCTCTTCTATTGCCTGACACCGTTGCTCAGACAACACAGAAACACCCATAGCCACACGTAGTAATGGTCGACTTAGCGTACTCATACTGGGAAGCTAAGTTACACAAATGCACACCTCATTGGTGTTTTGTGATTATCTCCTTCTACTGCTCGACCATCATTTTCTTTGTATCCTCTTCGGCTTAACACTAGCCTGTGGTAGGGTCTTTTTCGGTCCCATAATAGCAAAAGTACTCCACTCGATAACAAACCATGTCTGCACTCAAAGAAGGTGGGTGTGGAAAACTAGTCCGCCAGCCACTGTGGCGGCGTGTGGTTTGGTTCGTCCGCCAAAAACTAGTCCGTTAGCCAAGAGTATATGCTCACGAATTTAATGTTCGTGTGGCGAAAAGTTTGTGAGATAAAGCGTTTGTAAGCTGAGGTATCACTGTAGTTCTATCCTTATCAATATTTTATATTAGGAAAACGTTCATTCATTAAAGGTGCACCTTATAGTCCGATGCACCTTATATATGGGAAAAGTTTGAAAATATACCAATCATTGGCGATGTGCCTTATACTCCTGCAGACCTTATACACCGGAAATTACGAAAGCTAGCTTTGTTTTTTTAACATGCAATGCTTGTATGCTAATACACTCAACATAATACGTACTTCTTTTGTCTTACCAGTTTATGTCTTGCATCAGTGAGATGTGTCTCTTCATAGCTGTCATCATGAGCTGTCCAGCTGTAGGACACCAAAAAATGGAGGATGGGTGGGTGATAGATGACCTCTGGACGTTCCCAGCGAACCACCAGGGCACTTATATTCACGTGTTGCACCTTCATGTTTACAGGAGCACTGCTGCACACTATAAGGAGGAGGCAAAGAAAAGAATACAGGGGAGTGGACTTGCTAAATATAAACAGGAAGGAGAAGATTGTTTGACCATGCATTAAAAAAAAAAATAGTGATGAAGAAATGATGCATGGAAATCAAAATAATAATAATAATAATAATAATAATAATAATAATAATAATAATAATAATAATAATAATAATAATAATTATTATTATTATTATAATACCTTTAATTTCTTAAGCGCCTTTCAAAATTCTCAAGGTCACTCTACAGTCACAGGATCAGTTTTTCTGTGGGTGAGCAGCGGCAGCCACACCCGCCAGCGTTCACTCAACCCGGAAGTAACTCAAATCGATAGAAATCCAGCTCACTAGCTGATAGATAGCTAATAGATAACAGAATCAGAAGTAGAAAGCCCTTAATAGTCCCACAATTGTGAAATTTGCCAGCTAGATAGCAAATAGATTGCAAATAGATAACAAATAGACAGCTAACTTGGTGGCTAGCCAGTTAGCTTCAGTGCTCCCCCCAATCTTGGAGCAGGGACCTGCATTCACTCAACCCGAAAGCTAGCTAGCAAGCTAGCTAATAGATAGCTAATAGCTAGCTAGACAACCATCTAGCCAGTTAGATAGCTAATAGATATATAATAGATATATAGCTAGATAGCCAGCAAGATAGCGAGCAAGATAGCCAGCGAGTACATTTTGATTATATATATATTTTAGGGCAAAACAATTCTTGATACAGGAAACATCCGACCTACGACTGTGTTCTGTTCCGACCGAATGGTCGTAAGTTAAAATGGTCGGAAGTCGAAATAGATAGAAAGGTAGCGAATATATAGCTGAAAGCCTGAAAGCAGTCAATAATGAACTCATTCACTCACTCATACGAACTTAATTGGTTCCCAGACAGTGTAAGGCGAAAAGTGTGTATCCCAAAAATTAATTTCCCATAGGAAAATATTAAAATGAGAATAATTCGTTCCCAGGTCCCAATAAAACATAATTTTCTACTTTCTAATTTTCTAAGCCTTAAAACTACACAAAATATACCTTATTGTATGCATAATAAATGTGCTGTGGTATTATAATTAAAGAAATAAACTGTACTTTATAATAAAGTCGTTTTATTAACGGCTTTATGGAATGGATAGCTTTTTGCATAAGGAAGTTGTGATATTGCAACAGCAACAAATGCAAGCAGACACACTAAAAACATCATTAATAGCTAGTTCCCTTGCTTGTCTTTTCATTTCAAATTGAACTGATGGCTAGTGCGGGTTATTTATGGAGCCTGATTGATGGGAATTTTAACCTTTCAGTCTACACTCTGCCTTTGAACTATCAAAGTTGAAACGAGTCGAAATTTCACTGTTTTCTTTCCATTTTGTCACTCTCTCTCGCTCTGCCGTCTGTCTCTTTAATGTTTAAACCCCCTCCCCTCATTGCTACGTTCTTGACCAATCACGTGGCTTTAACCGAAGACTGGGGTTGGGCAATAGAGAACAAAAAAAAATGTCGGCAGCCATTTTCTTTTTTGGAGAATGGCTTCACTCTCTCTCTGTATGTCACCCCCCACTGCTACGTTCTGGACCAATCACGTGGCTTTACCCGACGACTGAGGGCGGGGAATAGAGGACCAAAACAAGCCGGTTGGCATTTTCTTTTTGGAGAACGGCCTTGTTTGCAAACGACACATCACTCATTGTTTAACGTTCGTAAACCGTAAAGTTTGTAAGGCAAGGGATTCGTAAACCGAGGTATCACTGTATTATTATTATTATTATTATTAAAATCCTCAATTGAGGTCTTGAACATGAAGAAGGTTGTCTATTGTCTACATGCCTTGTTGAGAAGATGTCATGTGTTGCTGGATGTTCAGCACTGACTATGAAGAAATGAAGACGATTAACAATTCCAAACACTGCATCATGTCATGCAAATGTGCACAGCAATTCAGTGATGAACATGTTTTGATAGAGAACAAGGCTCATGTAGCAAATGGAACCAAATTGATTAGCTTCCTCAAAAAGAAGCAAAGTGATTTTCCATTCATAACATGCAGCCAAGCCCCGTGTGGCTTGGCATTGCTAAAGCTATTAGTCATACACTTGACACGCAAGAGCACGCCTCACATGGTGCAACACGCACACACACACACACACACACACACACACACACACACACACACACACACACACACACACACACACACACACACACACACACACACACACACACACACACGCACACACACACACACGCACACGCACACGCACACACACACGCACACACACACACGGATATGCACAGACATCTTAAACAGCTCAAACAGTGCCACCTCTATGCAGAAAACATACATCATTGGATTATCGCATATAAGATGTTGACATGCAGACGTAACGTAATTTCAAATCTGGAGGATGTATGTATTGGTTTTTTTTTGTACAGCCACCCCCATTTCAAGCTCAGATAACCCCAGACCCATATAATTTAGGAACTAACTATTTTTTCCGACGAAATAAAAGAGTCTAAGGTTTAATTTTCTCTTGTATCCCTAAAACTCAATATTCTGTGAATTTGACTGAAAATGAAAAAAAACCCTGGCACTGGAGTGGACACATTTTTGCATATCTGGCAGGAAATGACTAGGTATTAGCTATCTATTTGCTAGATATTAGCTATCTATTTGGTATCGACTAGGTATTAGCTAGACATGTATTGTCTGTTGTCAATTGTCTGTATTTTTAGCCACATTAAAAGTGCCATGCACGCTGGGTCCGAGAGGACATTAATTTCATCTGTGCTGTATGTCATGCATATTAGCATATTTGACAATAAAGCTGACTTTGACTTTGATCTATTGACTAGGCATTAGCTCGCTATTAGCTATCTATTTGCTAGCTATTAGCTATCTATTTGCTAGTGAATAGCTATCTATTCGCTAGCTTGCTATCTATTTCAGTTACTTCCGGGTTGAGTAAACGTTGGCACGTGTGGCTGCCGCTGCTCATCCACAGAAAAAAAAACTTATCCTATGACTATAAAGTGACCTTGATGGTTTTGAAAGGCGCTTAAAATGAAATTTATTATTATTATTATAATATTGGGGGACAACATAACTCACATTACGATGACTGTGTAGCATATGATTTGCAAAATGATGTGATGGCAGAAATAAAATCTCTTGTTTCTACTGTACTTATAATTGTATTTTATTTATTATTGTATTATTATATATATACACAGGTAACATCCAATTTACGACCAATCCGACTTACAACCACCCATACCCCCAGACCCTATTTAAAAAAAAAAATATTCTACTCCTGGCACTGCAACGAGCTAGCAGGCCAGGAACGTGCACGACAATTTTGGCCAGCCAGCCAGCTTCTCACTTGCACAGCAATCGACCGTGTGATGGCACCAGATAAGGGGAATTTGCGAGTCATTTAGCCTCAGAGTCCCAATTCAAGTTAGTAGTTAGCTAGCTATTAGCTATATAGCTTTCTAGCTGGCTGGCTAGCTATCTATATAGTTAACTATTAGCTATCTATTGGCTAGCTAGCTAGCTTTCTATCTATTTGAGTTACTTCCGGGTTGAATGAACGCTGGCGCGTGTGGCTGCCGCTGCTCACTTTCAAAAAAAATGATCCTGTGACTGTGAAGTGACCTTGAGAGTTTTCAAAGGCACTAAGAAATGAAATGGATTATTGTTATTATATCCATGTGAGCTTCAGTCTGTTTTGTACCTAAATAAGGGAACTGGACTTTATCAATGTGATGACCAACGACTTTCATAGAACTCATAGACTTTCATAGAACAACAGCCCTCTGTTCCGCAGCTTCTGCACCTGCACTGCAACGTGCTAGCAGGCCAGCAACGTGTACAACAATTTTGGCCAGGCAGCCAGCATCTCACTCTCGCACAGCAATCGACCGTGGGATGGCACCAAAGGGGTGAGTTAGCCAGCCATATAGCCTCTGGGTCTCTAGTCAACATTTTGAATAGATTTCGACTTACAACCCTTTGGACTTACGACCGTTTGGTCAGAACGGAACTCGGTCGTAAGTCGGATGTTACCTGTATAACATTATTATATATTATTGTATCTGTTTTTTTTCTATGCTTGTCTGTGAGTGTAAAGTGTCCTTGAGAGCTTTGAAAGGCGTTTGAAAATCCAATATATTATTATTATAAAATGCAGAAAATATAATCAGAGACGAATCCAAAATTCACTCATTCACTGGCAGACTGGCAAAATATTTTAAAAAAGAGATCAAATCAACAAGAATCAAAAGCAGACATTTGTTGAGATGAACAATCCTAAAAAGATGGTATTTTAACTCATTGACTGTGCAAGAATGTGTCCACTCCAGTGCCAGGGCTTTTGTCATTGTCAGTCAAATTCCAGGACCCAAACAATATTGAGTTTGAGCGAAAAATACCCCACATCAGGCAAGTGCTAAGCCAAAGAGGACACAAAAGAAAATAACGGTCGAGCAGAAGAAGGAGATCATGAAGAAACACAAACGAGGTGTGCGTTTGTGTGAATTAGCATCCCAGTACCACTACGCTAAGTCGACCATTGCGGCTAAGGGTGTTTCTGTGTTGTCTAAGCAACAGTCTCAGGCAACAGAAGAGGTTGAAAAACTTCTGTTAATTTGAAAAACATCTGTTGATGAAAAGCAGCTAGCAGGGGACAATGTGAGTGAGGGTATCATTGCAAAGAAAGCACGGCAACTTCACTCGGATATCATCAAGAGGCAACTACTTCAACGATCATCACAGAGGTCAATAAAACGACGTGATTATACAGTACAGGTTCATTCTTTACAATACAATATCACATTTATTATACATATAATAAGGTATATTTTGTGTAGTTAGTTTTAAGGCTCATTCAGTAGAAAATTATGTTTGATCGCAAACTGGGAACGGATTATTCTCATTTTAATCATTTCTGATGTGAAATACATGTTTGGCAGACAATCCTTTTGCCTTACGCACACTTTCTGGGAATCAATTAAGTTCCTGAGCTGAGGTATCACTGTATTGAGTTTTAGGACGACATCAACATTTAATGTAGCGTAAAAAACCTATATGACTGTCGTCTTTCCTGAGAAAAAAAAGGTAATTCCTACGTCACATGAGTCTGGAGTTATTTTTGCTTTAAATGGGGGCGGCTGTAGAAAATACATCCATATTGGTTGATATAGCGCTTTGACAACAGCTGAAGTTGAAAAAGAGCACTAACATGGAAAAAAGGGAAATACAAGGGGGTAGCCCTTGTTGAAAGAAAAAAAAACATTGCCAGAGGCCATGTCAGTGCTTTATCGGCACCCAAACTAATTCGGGAATAGAGCTCTACATCATAATAAATTTGTGAATGGCAGTGAATGAGTTAATTTCAATATCAAGGTCATTGTATGTTGTTACTTCCGATCATTGAGGTTGTGTTTCTTAAACTGGAGTAAACCGGTTGGCTATGCGGTGCTTAAAAAGAACAATGATTTGTATTTGCTGTGCAATGCAATGGGTTTGACTCTCCATTCCGCGTGACAAGATGATGAAGAGATCCTTTTACGGGCTTTTATCAGAGATAAGCATGTCACCACACATTGCGGGCACACAGAGGAATGGCCAGAACTGGATATCTTTGGGCCTGCAGCATCATGGCCAGCGCTTGATCAATGGCCTGCTCTCCATGATGGGTTGGACCGCAGGCTTTTACATTTGGGGATGTAAAAGGAACACATCCGCACGCAAAATGCATATTGTATAGTAATACGGCGGGAACACGAGAATAATGATGATGGATGATGGATGATGGATGATGCCGATGATGATGATGAAGATGAAGATGCTGATGCTGATGATGCTGATGATGGTGATGCTGATGATGCTGATGCTGATGTTGATGTTGATGTTGATGGTGATGATGATGATGATGATGATGATGATGATGATGATGATGATGATGATGATGATGATGATGATGGTGTGGATGATGATGATGGTGTGGATGATGATGATGCGGATGTCGATGATGATGGGGATGATGATGATTGTAAATGCAGCTGATACATTTGTTTATGACTGCTATCCCATAGTTGACCAGCAGATGGCTGTGCTTTATTTTTCTTGACATTACGTTGGGTTGTTGTCACTTCCCGGAACAGGCTTTACTTTCCGCGCTTCGTTTATATTTTATTTGATTGAGAAGACGGCGAGAATGGACATACTTTATCGCTGCCCAAAATTTTGCAACGTTTTTGAAAAACGTCAACAATAAAATTACATGGCTCTTGAGGCAGGCATAGCCAAGGTCCAAGATCACAATAACTGGTATATTTAGCTAATTTAGACCTTGGAGAATGGGAATAATATCAGTTTCCATTTTGAAGAGGTCTACTGTACTGTTTAGCAAGGAAAAGATAACAAGGACGAAGATCAAATACTTCCATTTCGGACCGAAAGCGGGCAAAGTGGTTTTTACGATGTTAGTGCATACATTTTATTTCATTGATGTGAAGTCAAACTGTTTGTGTAAATAATAGCTATATTTTTATACTAGTTTGTAGTTCTACGGTGGTGGTGAAGGTGGTGTGAAATCACATTCAAGAATTAACCATCAGTACAAAGAACCCGAGTCTGGTTTCGAATAGAAGCACGATGATGATGATGATAAATAATACTACTACTACTACTACTACTACTACTACTACTACTACTACTACTACTACTACTACTAATAATAATAATAATAATAATAATAATAATAATAATAATAATAATAATACATTTGATTTCTAAGTGCCTTTCAAAACTCTCAAGGAAACTTTACAGTCAGTCACTGCATAATAATACGTAATAATAATAATAATAATAATAATAATAATAATAATAATAATAATAATAATAATAACAATAATAATAATAATAATAATAATAACACACATTTCGATGCAGGCACTGAGAAGTCAGCGGTTTCCTCTGTGCGACTAAGTAAAACCAAATAGGCTTCATTAATTCAAATTAGCAAGAGCATTAGTGAAGGAAAAAAAAGGAACTTTAATCAGACTTTATAGATTGGCAAATTGAAAAAGAAATAGACACAGCTATAAATGAGGGGATGGAGAAGAAAAATAAGGATGGCCTGATTTACTAATATCCCTGATTAAAAAAAACTGTAGTGTTTAATCTAAAGCTTAGTTTACCCACCAAACAAAATAAAAGCCACTGTGAAAAAGAGACCGATTATTCTTCCAAGGCTCAAAATATCCATAAACCTCATTGTTGTATTTGTTTCTATTCCATTAGTTCTTTCTGTTCACTGTCTTGGTTCATTGTCTAATGTTGGAGGAAAATAAACATTGCCAGAGGCCATGGCCAGCGCTTTACCTCATTTGCTATCTAGCTAGCTACCTAGATGGCTATCTACCTAGCTGGGTATCTATTTGCTATCTATTATCTATTAACTATCTGGCTGTCTAGCTATCTATCTAGCTAGCTTGCAATATAGCCAGCTATCTGTCTATCGATTAGCTATCCATTGGCTATCTATTAGCTAGCTAGCTTTCTATCTATTTGAGTTACTTCCGGGTTGAGTGAACGCTGGTACATGTGGCTGCCGCTACTCACTCACAGAAAAACTTATCCTTTGACTATTATTATTATTATTATTATTATTATTATTATTATTATTATTATTATTATTATTATTATTATTTATCGGCACCCAAGCATGAAAAAACAAAACCCGAAAAAAATTGGGAATGGCGCTCTACGTTGTATTTTCAATTCCAGATACAATTTGTGAATGGCAGTGAATGAGTTAAAAAGCTCTGTGGCTTGTTATTCCAAAGATTTATTGTTGGTATTGTTGTCTTTCAAATGAGGGTACTAAAGACCAAATACAGTAAAGTCTCGTTATATCGATATCGGATATATCGATAGTCCCGGTTATATCGATACTATTTCTATGCACGCACGGAGAAAATTACATGCAAACAGGGTCGGATATATCGATAGTCCCGGTTATATCGATAATTTTTCGGACTCCCTTGAATATCGATATAACGAGACTTTACTGTACTGTAATAATAATAATAATAATAATAATAATAATAATAATAATAATAATAATAATAATAATAATAATAATACATTTAATTTCTAAACACCTTTCAAAACTTTCAAGGTCACTTTTCAGTCACAGGTTAAAATTTTCTGTGGTTGATCAGCGTCAGCCACACGCGCCAGCGTTCACACAACCCTGAAGTAACTCAAATAGATAGAAAGCTAGCTAGCTAATAGATAGCTAAAAGAAGAAGATAGCTAATAGATGGATATTAGCTAGCTAGCTAGCTAGTTGTGGAGGTGTCAGTTGTCCTTTAAAGGACAACCGACCCCTCCAGAGAGTTGTGTCCATAATTTGTAAAATCGCTTCAAATGACTTCTACTGAGCATATTTTACAAAGATATACCGCATATAGCAATATTTTACGTTTTAAGATTCGCGCTGAATATTCAGGAGGCCTTGTTTTTGAGTTGGTGACGATTCCTTACGTCACGGAGGGAACGCCCCTGACCGACTAAGCAACACAATGCATTTTGCGGTACTTTGTTTGGTCTGAAAACTTCGTGTTGATCTGTGTTGATGGCGAAATTAGAAGGAAAAGACATAAATAACGCGATGGTGAATCGTTGTGTGTTGCACCAAGACTATGATTTGATATTCGCTGACACAAATTCCCAGCAGACAAATAAGCCCATTTCCAACAGAGCTTGGGCCCCATCTTCTGCATTTACACATCAGTCCTGACACCTCAAAATGACCCGAAAGGACTTCTTTAATCGATTGCAAACATTCATGCTTTCCTCTTAAGACATATTTGAATCATATTCATAACTGTATGAGTACAAGAAAGCATCTTCTCCGAATCTGAAGCCATTGTTTTGATTCTCGAGCAAGGCAAGACGTCTTGGCGTGACGTCACGAACAAGGGGGCGGGACTTTCTGAAAATACCCAATTTGCAGCTCAATTTTTTGCAGTTTTAGCACACATTAAGTCATTTTTATTGGTGTTTTGCATTTCACCAAAAATATCAGCCTGCGTGTTTTGGGCATTTTAGATGCTATAAAACGGTTTGACCTACCTCTTGAAGAATCGGCTGTGCCATAAGGCCCACTCCCACTGTGAGACAGGTCAGGGAGCCAAGCATCTTTGACCGCTGACTTGAAAACGTTGCGATTGTCCAAGCTCTGAATGGGTCGGAAGTTGCTGCGTAGATATTCCACCGATTTTACATGGTCCTGTTGCTCCGTGGTGAAGATGGAGTAAAAGGCCTCTAACTGGGGACAGAAAACAGTTTTGAGCCACAAAAGCATATAGAAAAGCCACATAGAAGATACATGAAAGTGGTATACCAGGATTTGAATGTACTCTTAGTATAATTTCCAAAACAAGTTCTACTTCAGGCTCTGTAAATACACAAAAACCTCAATTCCAATGGCGGTGGAGTGGTTAATAAACAGAATCAGAATCATTTTTATTGGCCAAATCTGTAGAACACTCAAGGGATTTGTCTCCGGTAAAACACGCTGCACTAGTATCATCATTAAAACAATTGCAAAGAGGCACTATACCGTTCTATTTTGGTTATTTGTGTAAGCATTTGGTGATGCTTCTTTGGCAAAGTGTACATATAATAAAAGGCAGATTGATAAATGATGACATAGTTTGTCCAAATTGAGGTTCATCAGCAGCAGGTTCATCAACAGTGACTATTACAGTCATATTCTCTGCATGGACAAGATCATATTAGTGCCGTACAGATGAGATCGGAGAAGAGCTGGAGCGGTGTTGTTATTATTGGTTGCTAGCTTTCTATCTATTTGAGTTATTCCGGGTGGAGTGAACGCTTATCTCGTGACTGTAAAATGACCTTGAGAGTTTTGAAAGGCGCTTATCTTCTTCTTTTCCTTTCGGCTTTTCTAAATGTATGTAATGTAATGTATGTATGATGATGACTATTATTATTATTTATTGAGCAGATGTAGGCAATCCATCGGCTATGCGTCTTCAGTTGACCTCATTAAGTTGACCTCATTCAGGAAAATCTATTAGCGGGCTATCTTGTTATCGAGCTGGCTATCTGGCTATTTAGCTAGCTACTCTATATATTAGCTATATAGCTAGCTATTTGCTATCTATTCGCTAGGTATTAGCGATCTATTCGCTAGCTATTAGCTATCTATTCACTAGATATTAGCTATCTATTCGCTAGCTAGCTAGCTTACTATCTATTTGAGTTACTTCCAGGTTGAGTGAACGCTGGCGAGTGTGGCTGCCGCTGCTCACCCACAGGAAAAAAAATTATTATTATTATTATTATTATTATTATTATTATTATTATTATTATTATTATTATTATTATTATTATTATTATTATTACTGTTTAGAGAGTATGGTATAAATTGGGGCGTCCCGGTAAGATGTATTTTTGGAGGATCCAGCTAAATAATTGCACACTCAAATGGTGAGTAGTTTTACTTTATTTGAATGTTGCCAATATCTATTACCCTTGCTGTCATTGCCTTTTTATTGAGCATCTTCATTTTTATAGAGTTCATAGCCTGTGTCTTCTTGTGCCAGTCCCAAGCCCGGATAAATACAGAAAGTTTTATCAGGAAGCGCATCTGACGTAAAAGTTTCGCCAAAAACAAACATACCAATCAAACCTCTAAAAATGTAGGACAATGATCCCTGTGGCGAACCCTTCAAGGGAAAAGCCCAATGGAAAAGAAGAAGTTTAGAGAGTTAATGGCGACGGATGAAGAAACTGTTTAAATTAAATACGGTGCACATGGATAGCTCGCAAGGGTAGACGCTGGAAAAGGTGGTGGGCAGGGTGCGGAGGGTCCAGTAGGATCTTTCCGCGCCCTTGAATAAACCTATGCATCCATTATTTTATTTTCTTATCCAATTCTGGAGCATATCCCACTTTTTTGGGCAGGCGTCGGGCTACACTCCGAATTGGGTGGCAGCCAATCGAATTTCACACAGAGAAACAACCAACCGTGCTCATAAACTGAAATTCGGAGTGTTCAATGAACCTAACATGCATGTGTTTGGAATGTGTTTTGCTAATTCTCTTGAAATTAAATTGAGAAAATTAAAGTGAGGAAACTACAGTTGGTGCAAATGAATCCACCCAGTTTTCTGATAAATTAACATCCTGTTCTGTTTAACACGAACTTAAAATGAAAACAAGTCACATTTTCGGTTAATCTTAAGATTTCACCTGGAAGCCTAACATCTCAATTTTTTTTATATTTTGTGTGGTCATAAACTTTGTGTTGTGTGTGTTTCTCACCTGGTTGTAAGAGACATAGATGGGTCTGCTAAAGATGATCCACTCCACAATTTTACTGCAGGGAGGAGTAGTAAGGGAGCCCGTGTAGCGATAGTAGCTGCCCAAGGACGACGGCAGCAGGTGTTTGAGCACAAAAGGTTCCAAGAAAGTCTCCTTTTCTAGAAAATCAGAGTGAGGACTTTTTCAAATCAGCACGTCATGGCCCAGCTTTGCAAAGTGACTGCTGACTATTTTCTGGGTTGGAACCTGAGACCACCAGGCAGTCAGGAGACTCAAGTCCCTCCCAGCCCTGCCTCCCCTGCCCCTTTCCACTGCCACACTTACCGAACTCTGAGTGCACGCTACACGCTGCACTATCATCCTGAATTCTATTTTTTCTGCTAATTTTCTGCATGACCTCACCTCAACCATTTTTGTTTTTGCATTAATACACTTCAATTTACACACGACACTACCTCTCTTTACATTCACAATCTACATGTATTGTCTGTTGTCAATTGTCTGTCTTTTTAGCCACATTTTAAGTGCCTTGCACGCTGGGTCAGAGAGAACAGTAATTGTATCTGTGCTGTAAGTCATGCATATTAGCATATTTGACAATAAAGCTGACTTTTACTTTGACTGAGACGATCACTCACCATGATGGACCACACCCTTTAAGCCATGAATTATAGGGTCAACTGCTGGGTTATCTTTTCCTCCCACCTGAAAAACCACACAAAAAAATACAGTAAACAATAGATATTGCAAACATATGTATTCATGAATTGCAAAAAAAAAGATTGAGTGTGTCATCTTGTATGTTTGTCATCACGAAAGATGTTTGCATTGATTAATTTCCTTAACTGTATCAGCAAAAAAAAATATTGGTGGCACGCACCTACCATCGCCACATACAAATATACACACAGCAAGCGGAAGTTATACTTTCAAAAAAAAAAAAAATCATAACAAGTACAGGTCACATCCGAGTTAAGACCGGGTTCCGTTAACGACAAAACGGTCGTAAGTCGAAATCCATTCAAGATGGCAAACGTGATGTTTACACACATGATAGTATACAATGTCAATCTGTTATTTTTAAGCAACATTTTCTATTGCATAATATTATATATAAGAAACTGTTTACTATTTATTTATACATTTGATAACATTTAGTGTCATTTTTGTCATTTTATACGTCGTATTATCAATTTTTATGACAGCACTGTCGGACGTTTCGCTTCTTATCCAAGATGCTTCTTCAGCGAACCAAAGTCTTACTGGTAGTATAGGCCCTATATATATCCCTATTGTCCAGACATGGCGGTGCCGGACCCTGCTCTCAGATTGGGGGGAGCAGAGGACTAATCCCTGCAGGTCCACTGATAGCTTCTACTGTTCTGACTGACGACTGGCCTAATTGCCCATTTGGCCCTTGTATCACTTCATCAGCATGACTAATCCTATGTTGCCTAAACAGTCTATTGTATGAACGATCCAAATTGAATCTCACCCCACCATTACGGTTTAGGGAAGGATTTTGCCGTTTTATGAAAATAGCTTCTTTTACTCCCCTTTCAAAGCATCTATTTTTTTCGCTAAAATTTTAACATCATCGTCGTCAAATCAGTGGTTGCAAGCTTTTAGGTGCATATGTACTGCCGATTGAGGCCCACTCGTATTATCCCTGCAATGTTGATAAAGTCTTTTTTTGAGAATTTGTTTAGTCTCCTCTATGTATTGCTCTTTACAATTTTCATCTTTACAATGTATTGAATAAACTACATTACTTAGTTTTTCATTTGGTAGCCTGTCTTTTGGATGCACTAATTTTTGCCTTCAAGTATTTATCGGTTTGAAATAAGTAGGAATTTTGTGTTGCCAAATGACTCTTTGTAGTTTCTCAGAAACTCCTGCAATGTAAGGTACTGCTAGTCCTCTCCTTTTTGCATCTTCAGAATTTTTGGTTTCATTCCCTATTCTTTCTGTCTGACATTTGTTAAACGACCATTGTTTGTCAGAGCTCCCCTGATATGTTTTGACTGCTTTTCTCTACCTTCGACACTTGTTGGTATTAGTTTAGCCCTATGCTGGAGGGTTCTGATAACTCCGAATTTGTGTTGTAGAGGGTGGTTAGAATCAAAAAGTAAGTATTGGTCAGTGTACGTAGCCGTCCTAAAGACTTCTGTTTTTAGCGCTCTGTCCTCTTTTATTATAACTTTACAATCCAAAAAGGCTAGTTGGTTCTCTTTAATGTCGTCGTGAGTAAATTTAATGTTGATGTCTACCGAGTTGAGGTGATCTGCGAAGGATTGAATTTCTTGGTTTTTAATTACTAAAGTATCGTCCACATATCTAAACCAGTGTCTAGGTTTTGTCCCCGGGAAGGATGTGAGGACCTGTTTCTCCATCTCTTCCATGTACAGATTAGCCACTATGGGTGAGACTGGTGAGCCCATAGCACAGCCATGAATTTGTTTGTAAAATGTCTCCCTAAATTGAAAATCCGTAGTATTAAGGCAGATTTCCAATAATTGGCAGATGTGGTCTGGTTTAAGTTTGGTTCTGTCATGCAGAGAAACGTCCACCAGCAGTCTCGTCCTCACCACTGAAACTGCTGCTGGGGTTGGGATAGATGTAAAGAGAGAAGTCACATCGTAAGATGCCAAAGTTTCCTCAGGTTCCAATATAAGGTATTTGATCCTCTTTACAAACCCTGTGGTGTTCTCTACGTGATATTCTGTGTTACCAACCAACGGAGCTAAGATAGTTTTAAAATATTTGGCTACATTGTAAGTAGAGGAGTCAATGCTACAAACAATGGGTCTGAGGGGGAACCCTTCTTTATGTATTTTTGGCAGGCGCCATAAATACATGGCGTGGCCTCTCCCGGGTATAATCTAAAATACATCTGTTTGTCTATATGTTTTTCTTTCTCTAACCTTTGGAGACAGTCTATCATTTCTTTCTTGTATCTATTGGAAGGGTCCCTTTTTAGTTGCTCATAAGTGTTAGAATCACCGATTAACCTATTTATTTTGTCTTCATAATCCATTGTGTTGAGAAACACTGTACACCTACCCTTGTCTGCTGGCAAAATAGTAATACATGTATTTTTATGTTTTTGTAGAGTAGTTAACACCTTTCTCTCTTCTAATGTTATGTTGGACAGAGGTGGTTTGGCACTACTGAGAAGGGCTGATATTTTAATGCGTAGATCATCTGCCTCTGCATATGATTTTTTTTTTTTTTTAATAGCCGATTCAGTAGGTGTCTACTACTGTAGGTGTAGTCTATTGTAGGTAGTGTTTTAGGAGTTACTGAGAAATGTAAACTTTTGGTTAGTACAGCCTTTTCTTTCTCTAAGAGATCTCTGTCTGAAATTTTTTTGATCCAATTCTCCCTTGGAATCTGCTCATTCCTGATTTTCCTCGTGTTTACCAGGAGCTGTGATTGTTTCTGTAAAACGTCTGTGTAAGCTCTCAGTCGTACAGGAGTGGTCCATCGATGAGAAGGTTTCTTCAGCCGTCATCTGTACAAAAGTGAAGGTTTCGGACGTTTCGCCTCCTATCCAAGAGGCTTCGTCAGCGAACTAAAGTCTGACTGGTCGTATCGGCCCCATTTATATATCCCTGATGTCCAGACCTGGTGGCGCCGGACACAGCTATGATAGGTCCCCACTCTCAGGTGGGGGGGGGGCCGGGACCCCCCCCTGTGGCCCCACTGATTGTTCCTACATTCCTGACTAACGATTGGCCTATTACACCCACTCCCCCCGGTATCACCTCATCAGCATAACGACCCTCATCAGCATTGCGAAAGTTGCCTAACCTGTTTTGCCTGAGCAGGCTATTGTATGAACGATCCAAATTGAACCTCACCCCACCAAACCGGTTTAATGAAGGATTTTGTTGTTTTATAAGAATCGCCTCTTTTACCCCCCTTTCAAACCATCTATGTTCTTTCGCTAAGATTTTAACCTCATTGTCGTCAAATGAGTGGTTGCTAGCTTTTAGGTGCAAATGTACTGCCGATTGAGGCCCACTAGTATTATCCCTGCGATGTTGATAAAGTCTTTTTTTGAAAATTTGTTGAGTCTCCCCAATGTACTGCTCTTTACAATTTTCATTCTTACAATGTATGGAATAAGTTTATTCCATACATTTGTTTTTGTTAAATTTGTTGAGTCTCCCCAATGTACTGCTCTTTACAATTTTCATTCTTACAATGTATGGAATAAGTTTATTCCGTACATTGTAAGAATGAAAACGTCCGAAACCTTCACTTTTGTACAGATGACGGCTGAAGAAACCTTCTCATCGATGTTTCTGTAAAAGTAATTTTTGAAATGTACCCTTTTGTCTCTGTTTGGTTTTGCTGTGGTGCCTCATGTATCCGGATTTAGTAAATTCACACACTTCCTGATAGATGTTGTGGGTAAGTTCAGTTTGTAATCGCTGATAATAAGTTTCTATTTCTGACTGTTTGTTTTTTATCTCTATGTTAAGTCTCCTAATTCGCAAGTTTAGTATTTTCCTAGTATAATTTTGTTGCATTTTATCAGCTAAGTATCCGGGTTGCAGCGGTGCTTGTTTCAAGCATTTAGGAATGAACCGACTCTGTCTACATCTAAGATTGAATCTGAGGTGGTTCTTTAAGTCTGCTATTTTGAAAGTGGCCTTTTCTAAGTTGCGTACCAGCAGAAGGATGTCTCTCCCAAAGTTGGCAGCAATACGTCTGAGTAAGCTCTCAGTCATACAGGAGTGGTCCATCGATGAAAAGGTTTCTTCAGCCGTCATCTGTACTTCTTTGAAGGTGTCGGACGTTTCGCTTCTTATCCAAGATGCTTCTTCAGCGAACCAAAGTCTTACTGGTAGTATAGGCCCTATATATATATCCCTACTGTCCAGACATGGCGATGCCGGATACTGCTATGATAGGTGCCTGCTCTCAGGTTGGGGGGAGCAGAGGAGTAATCCCTGCAGCTCCACTGATAGCTTCCATTGTTCTGACTGACGACTGGCATGATTGCACAATTGGCCCTGGTATCACCTGATCAGCATGACTAATCCTATGTTGCCTAAACAGTCTATTGTACGAACGATCCAAATTGAACCTCACACCACCATATTTCATATTATCAATTTTTATGACTGTAAAACTGTACCTGTAATGTATACAAAACTGTTTACTGTACAGTTCATTTATAAATATTATACTTACCTTTTAGTGTCGTTTTTATCATTTTATATTTCATATGATCATTTTTTATGACTGTACAACTGTACCTGTAATGTATACAAAACTGTTTACTGTACAGTTCATTTATAAATGTTCTTACCTTTTGGTGTCGTTTTTTTTATCATTTTATATTTAACATTATTGATTAATATTCATATTTAGATTTTATATAGTGGGTTAAAGAAAACACACATAAAGAATACAGCATTATTACAGGATTAAGACAACATATACCGTAGGTACAAATACAAAATTAAGCATGTAAAAAAAAGTACAACCATTCAAAACACGTAGGTACATATGTACCCAAATATGCATGTTTTCCCACGCATGCGCAGTGTTGAAAAATCACTCTCCCTGCTAACGACCAGAAGAGGTCGCCCGACACACACGCTCGGACTCAGGCGGACGGCGAAGGAAAAAAAGCAGCGTATAGTACTACAGGAGATGTTGCCGAGACGGTATCTGCACTATATAACTACTGTATTGAGTGTAGTCATGCAGTAGATTGCTGTGAGAGTGTGTGAAATTCTGGCTGACCAAAATTGTAGTATGTGTTGCCTTTTGCTTACGTGTTGCGGTGCTAAGCGTAAAACAAAAAAATAGTAATTTAAACGGGTCTGGTGGTCGTGGTCGTAAGTACGGGTGGTCGTAACTCGCGCCGATCATAACTCGGATGTTACCTGTAATTTTTTGGTCATGAAAAAGGAGAAAGAACGACGTGATGTGTTCGGGAAAGGATATGATGTGAGTCTAGAAGAAGCGAAGCAAAAACATGACAGGCTGCGGGTACGATAAGGAGACGGAAAAAAAGGAGGACAATGGGAATGATTTTTTTTATTATTAATGTTTATCTGTGAAACCCCACAGGCGTGTCCGCTGGGATCCTAGGCGACAAGGCCTCACAACACATTGTCCTACTCTTTCAAGAAGCACTCCTTTTTTTTTCTTTTCACATCCCCAATTTCTCACTCTGTTTCTGTTCATTCTTCCTTACATCTTAGTTTTCCTCTGCCTTCAGGGACACACCACTGGAATGAGGACAAGAATGCAAGAAAATATAGAAACTTGCTGCACAATGTGACTTGTCTTCATATTACTGTCATTGGACCACTATTTTTTTGAAGGGGTTAGGGGAGTTTCCCCTCCTCCCACTATCATCCACCCAATGCTTATTTTCAATGCTCAGCATGCCTTCAATACGTATTTCATTTTCCTGTTTTGAGTAGCGCTAATCGCTGCAACATCAATCAGTCAATGCAATGCAAAGGTTGTACAGTGATACCTGACGAACATTAAATTCGCGAGCATATAGTCTTGGCTGACGAACTAGTTTTCGGCGGACGAACCAAACCACACGGCGCCACGGTGGCTGGCGGACTAGTTTTCGGCGGATGAACACCAAACCACACGGTCGAACAGCGCCACGGTGGCTGGGGGAGTAGTTTTCGTCACCCTCTTTCTTTGAGTGCAGACGAGTTTTGTTATCAAGCGGAGTACTTTTGCTATTATGGGAGCAAATAAGACCCCACCACAGGCTAGGGTTAAACCGAAGAAGACATTAAAGAAAATGACGGCAGAAGAAGGAGATTATTGAAAAACACCAACGAGTTGTGCGTTTGTGTGACTTAGCGTCCAGTATGCTAAGTCGACCATTGCTACGTGTGGCTAAGGGTGTTTGTGTGTTGTCTAAGCAACGGTCTCAGGCAATAGAAGAGGTTGAAAAACTTCTGTTGATTTGGATTAATGAAAAGCAGCTAGCAGGGGACAGTGTGAGTGAGGGCATTATCACTGAGAAAGCACGGCAACTTCACTCTGATATAATGAAGAGACAACTACATCAATGACCATCACAAAGGTCAATAAAACGACTTTATTATACAGTACAGTTTATTTATTTAATTACAATACAATGAGACCTTTATTATACATAAAATTGTGTGTAGTTTTAAGGCTTATTCAGTAGAAAATATTATTTTATGGGGACCTGGGAATGGATTATTCTCATTTTAATGGTTTCTTATGGGAAATCAATATCTGGAAGACAAACCTTTTGCCGTCCACACACTTTTTGGGAACCAATTAAGTTCGTAAACTGAGGTATCACTGCATGTGAAAATACATTCTGACAACAGTTCGATCTATTTTTGAGTTAGCATGAAGCTAAGAGTGGGTCATGGGGTAACAACCCTGTACTGTCGTTTTATTGGATAATTCCAGATTCAGTGTGGTGGATGTGATAAGTACTTTTGTAAAAGGGCCACCATGATATGAATATCTCACAAGATTGCAGCTGGAGGAGGTAAGCAACAAATGACAAATAGCACAAGCGGTCATGTAAATGAGAAAACAAAAAAAAATGCAAAGATAGCTGTTTGCCACTGCTATCATTTCTAATCAAAGAAAGCAATGTGGTCTCATGTTCGGTCATCAAAGTGGGATTCCTGTGCTCAGCCAAGCTTATGAGGCCAGTTTATGTCTGTAAAACTCTCCACACTGAGTGAGGTAAATGGTGACACTGTGAAACTACAGACACTTTCAACAGAAAAAAATAGTTCATTCCTAAATGATATGGGAGTTATATAATGTTGAAATGAGGGCGGCCGTCCCAAATAAGAATAAAACATTTCATTTCTAAGCGCCTTTCAAAACTCTCAAGGATCACGTTACAGTCACTGTATCGGGTTTTCTGCGGGTGAGCAGCGGCAGCCACATGCGCCAGCGTTCACTCAACCCGGAAGTCACTCAAAAATATAGAAAACTAGCTAGCTAGCTAGCTATTAGATCGCTAATAGCGATCTATCTCGCTAATAAATATCTAATAGCCAAAAAAGCGTTTAAACTCTCTTAAACACACAACAGATGTTTTATTTATTTATTTATTTATTTACTCATATATTTATTTATTTATCATTTTTATTTTTTATTTGTGACATATCTATTTGTGTATCTATTAATTTATTTACCTATTTATTCATGCATTTATTTATTTGTTTATTTATTTACTTGTTTATTTATGTATGTATTTATTTACGTCTGTGTAAGCTCTCAGTCGTACAGGAGTGGTCCATCGATGCCATGTCTGGACAGTAGGGATATATACATAGGGCCTAAACTACCAGTAAGACTTTAGTTTGCTGACGAAGTTTCTTGGATAAGAAGCAAAACATCCGACACCTTCAAAGTACAGATGACGGCTGAAGAAACCTTTTCATTTATGTATTTATTTGTCATTTTATTTGGTATTTTTTTATTTTTTATTATCTTATTTCTTCATTGACATATGTAGTATTTATTTCTGTATTTCTGTATTTTTACTTATTTACATATTTATTTATGCATTTATTTATGTGTTTATTTATTTACTCTTTTATTGATGTATTTATTTATGTGGTTATTTATCATTAGTTTTTGTAATTTTTTATTTGCAACCTTTTCATTTACATGTTTCATTTATTTATTTAGTTATTTATCTATATATTTATTTATCTATCTATTTATTTCTTTGTTTATTTCTTTGTTTATTCACATGTTTTTATTTATGTATTTATTTACGTATTTATTTATATATTTTTTATATCTGTTTATATATTTACTTATTTATGTTATATATATTTTTATGTTTTATTTTTAATCATTTAATAAGAATTTACATATGTATTTAGTTTTTTATCTTTCTAGAATAGTGATTAAAAAAAATACAATGCAATCCATTCATATCAGTTGATATCGCGCTTTAACAAAGTGCTAACATGGAAAAAAGGGAAATGCTGCCCGCCTGTGGAAGGGGGGCAGCAAACAAGAAAAACCAAAGCCTAACAAATTCTGGAATGGCGCTCGACATCACATTTTCAATACCCGAATAAATTTGTGAATGGCAGTTCAGCAGATAAAAGTGTGTGAGTTTGATGATAAAATGATTTATTTGTAAGTTTTCACACCCAAGCACATATTTCTCATGTGAAATAATAATAATGGGGGGGGGGACACACACCTGAAGGAAAATTGCCATGGCCGCGATGATTCTCTTCTCTCTAAGTGCTGTACTGAGGCTGTCAAAGTCATCTGAGTTGTACATGTAGATTTGCATCTGTCAGAGAGAACAACAAAAAAAGCATGTTAGTTTCAATGCAACGCAGTGATATCTCAGCTTACGAACTTAATTGGTTTTCCCATAAAGTGAGTGTAAGGCGAAAAGTTTGTTATTTCCCATAAGAAACCATTACAATGAGAATAATCTGTTCCCATGGTCCACATAAAACATCATTTTCTACTAAATTAGCCTTAATACTACACAAAATAGCCCTTATTTAATGTATAATAAATGTGCTATTGTATTGTCATTAAAGAAATAAACTGGACTTTATAATAAAGTCGTTTTATTGACCTTTATGATGGTTGTTGTCAATGGATGGTAGCAATGGTCGACAGATTAGATCTCCAGGTCCAACGCAAGTTGGATTATTTAGACCAGCAGGTAGACGCACAAATCTGCATTGTTCTGTCAAATCATACTCAATGAAGACATCGATGAGAAGGTTTCTTGAGCCGTCATCTGTACAAATTTGAAGGTTTCAGACGTTTCGCCTCCTATCCAAGAGGCTTCGTCAGCGAACTAAAGTCTGACTGGTCGTATCGGCCCTCTTTATATATCCCTAATGTCCAGCCATGGCGGCGCCGGACACAGCTATGATAGGTCCCTACTCTCAGGTTGGGGGAGCAGAGGACCACTCCCTGTGGCCCCACT